>NC_132888.1:777702-912170 GCF_030463535.1 Salminus brasiliensis
TTCTCTCTCTGTCAGTATCTCTCTCACTCTCTCTCTCTGTCAGTATCACTCTCTCTCTCTGTCAGTATCTCTCTCTCTCTGTCAGTATCTCTCTCACTCTCTGTCAGTATCTCTCTCACTCTCTCTGTCAGTATCTCTCTCTCTCTGTCAGTATCTCTCTCTCCCTCTCTCTCTCTCTCTGTCAGTCTCTCTCTCTGTCTCTCTCTCTCTCTCTCTCTCTCTCTCTCTCTCTCTCTCTCCCTCTCTGTCAGTCTCTCTCTCTGTCTCTCTCTCTGTCTCTCTCTCTCACTCTCTCTCTCTTGTCAGTATCTCTCTCACTCTCTCTCTCTGTCAGTATCTCTCTCACTCTCTCTCTCTGTCAGTATCACTCTCTCTCTCTGTCAGTATCTCTCTCTCTCTCTGTCAGTATCTCTCTCTCTCTCTCTCACTCTCTCTGTCAGTATCTCTCTCACTCTCTCTCTCTGTCAGTATCTCTCTCACTCTCTCTCTCTGTCAGTATCTCTCTCTCTCTCTGTCAGTATCTCTCTCTCTCTCTCTCTCTCTCTCTCTCTCTCTGTCAGTATATCTCTCTCTCTGACAGTATCTCTCTCTCTCCCTCTCTCTCTCTCTCTCTCTCTCTGCTCTATTAATCGGGTTCAGCAGGGAAAAGCCTCCTAATTCAGACGGAGTGGTTGTTATTGGGGGAGGGGGGGGGGTTATTTAGCTCATTTGTCTGGATGGGAATTTGCATATGTGAGCTGTAGTTCTTATAAAATGTTAAATTACCATCTGAATTGAGGTCCGGTCTCTGGCGCTGTTGTTGTTGGTGGGGTTTTAATGGGCCGTATTCTTCTCCTGTGTTTTATTTATTCTCCTGAGATCTGCGTTCAGCCTTTGTGTAAGTTTACGAACCAAAAACAGACATAATGGATTTTTATTGGGTGATGTTTCTGCTGCGTTTAGGTGTGACGGTGTGCGTCTTTTAATTACTGAGGGAAAGCCTGTTAAAGAGCCCATATCCCACAATTCACCGTTTTACTTTCACCCCCCCCCCCCCCCCCGCTCGACATACATCGTCTTTCTTATAAATCAAAAACAGTCCGAATTCATTTCTACACCATCCGCCATTCATCCCCCACACCCACACCCACACCCGCTGTACCTTTAACACTGAGATATGTAAATGAGCTCCTCTGACATCACAAAAACAATAAACACAAAAGGGGCTGTTTATGCAGACACAAAAGTGACAGGCGTTTTACCACGGAACCATCCACCCCGTCACATTTCTGAATGTTACGGGGTTGAACGTGACGGGGTGGAAGATTCTGTGGTAAAATGGCTAATGCCTTTCTGTTGGCGATATTTTAAGAAGAAACAGAGTTTAAACGCTGATCCAGTTTATTCTGAAATTGCTTGTCTAGTCTCTGTAGAGAAGAAGTACTGCCAATAGAATAGGACTCTCTGGAGCAGATCAACATCATGACCCTATCGGCTCCATGCTGCCTAATGCCAGGCGTGGACTAGAGGGGTATAAAGCCCCCCAGCATTGAGGAGCTGTGGAGCAGTGGAAGAGCTGTGTTCTCTGGAATGATGGAGGAGGAGCTCCATCCAGTACTTTTGGATGAGTTGGGGATGATGAGGATGGGGTGGTGATCACCTAACATCCTGACCTCACTAACGCTCTTGTCACTGAATGCAATCAAATCCTCACAGCTATGCTGCTCCTCCAGAATCTAGTAGAAAGTCTTCTTCTCTGGACAGTAGAGACAGTTTCTCCAACAGAAGCAGGAGAAACTCTTTAATACCCTTGATTCCAGAGGAACCTTTAATCCCCCACCAGTTTTCATGCTTTTCCCTGCAGAACAATCCCAATACTGTTCGGGGGTGCAGGCTGGGGCAGGTGGGCTGTGTTAGTATTCTCAGCTGCAGGCCGAGACACTTCGCTTGTTTCCGTCTCCAGCAGTGTGGCCAATTGCAGCGGTTTCTCCTGGCAGGGAAAACCTCAAAAGAGTTTTTATCTGTCACCCCCGGCGGCGCTCGGCCACAATGGAACAAAGCCCGCTCTGAGTTTGCATGAGGCCTGGGTTCCTCCAGGAGAGCACATTAAAGCCATTCCAGAGCCAGTTTAGGAGGAACCTGGCCTCCTATTCCTCCCATTACTGTACACATGCTCAGAGAATACTTACAGAACAGGAGGTAATGGGAGGCAAAATGGCTAGATATGTTAACATAGAGGTGGAAGGCTCGATACCTGGTGATGCCACAGCCATCCATCAGTCCCAGAGAGTCCCAGAGAGGTATGCACAGCCCCCTTCTTCCCCATGGCTCAGTGTGGGCTTCTGTCAGCTGGCATAACAGAATTACACAATATGGGCAAAAATATTGGGACACCTCCGTGTTCAGTGTTTCTTAAAATAGTCTATCCTGCTTTTGTTGGAGTGACTGTCTCTACTGTCCAAGACTTTCTACTAGATTTGGGAGGAACATTGCTGTGAGGATACGTATGACTGCATTCAGACACAAGAGTAGTACTGAGGTCAGGATGTTGGATGATCACCACCCCACCTCCAGGGAATAGACAGGCATTTGATCATCTGTGTCAGCAATGGGTGCATCTTAACGTAGCTAAATATAATCATTTGAAAGAGTGTCCACAAACCTTTGGACATGTGGAGTAGGTGTAATGTAATTAGACACACAGGTTGATTAGTTTCACTGAACATTAAGTAAAGTAATTAACAGTAAAGTGCTGTGTGGAAATTTACTGAGTGGCTCCTGTCAGTCACGACTCGGCACTGCTGCCTGTTCTAATCAGCTTCCTCAGGTGTTGCTAATTAATGCTCATAATTAACCCATTGGCTGGGTTTTCCGTGTGACAGTCAGGAACTCAGCCACTCAATCCAGCAGCTTTTAGCGTCCAGTCTTCAGCTCACAGTCTGTGTGACTGGGATAAAGGCAGGCTGGAAAACTGTTGTCTGAAAGTGAATTAGGAAAATGTGGGTTATGGTCTTGCTGATGTTTCTGACTCAACGCTAGTTCAGCTGAAACTGAGGTTTAGTCTGTAGCTCCACCCCCTCAATCTGTTTACTGTTTATTCCCATCTGCAGGTTAGAGCGCTCACTATCACAGGACATCCCCAGACAGGAAGGCGCTGAGCTCTGAGGCCTTCCTGGGAACTGAACTTATGATGACCTTCTTACACTTAATGAGCAGCAGTTAGACCGTAGGGCCGGTCTAGAGCTGTGAAATTCCTCTCCATAAAAACCCAGTTCTGAGTAAATTTACCTTCCCTTCTTTCTCAGACTCAGAAATGGACACGGCTTCACAGCTCTAGAGTGGAGTGACTGTCTAACTGCCTGCTCAGGACGCTCAGGAAGTCATAAGTTAAAATCCCTAAGAATATGTGATAGGGGGCGCTCTGAACTGCAGATGGGAATAAACAGTAAACAGATTGAGGGGGCGGAGCTACAGACTGAACCTCAGTTTCAGCTGCAGCTCATTTACTGATGGTTTTGAGGATCAGCTCAGTGTGGATTGTTGATCAAACTGAGATGCAGAAGATGAAAGCGTGATTTAGGATGATTTTAGACTGAACAGCCATCATTCAGGCTTAAGGGCTGCAGAGGTTTAGTCCACTTTTACACAAGACACCAAACATCTTGGCTGATTGTCTACATTTGTGGTAAGTGCTCAGATAGGGCTTTCTGTAGAACAGCTTTTGTTTATACATGTTATATACATTCTGTAGAGCAGATAAATCTGTAAACAGAATATATTAGTGTCTGCTTTATGTGTTTTTTAGAGATTAATGTCCAGGATTTTGTTCTGACTGACTGCTTTTTTACATTCTGGACCTGAATTTTTCATCTCTGCTGTTTTTATTGGTTTTGACTCATCCTCTAAAGTGCTTCTTTAGTTGTACACTGGGGCATGAAAACTGGTGAGGCTAATGCCGCTACAGCCTATTACATCTATGAGGCTAATACAGCTACATGTAACAAAAGCTTAAACCACGCCTATTAGCACCGGGGCTACTAGGTTAACATAGCTAAGAAGCAACAGAGGCTTATATACACCAATTAGCATGGTTCTAACTGCATTTCTACATGCATCGGGTTGATACAGTGGCAATATCACCGAATATCACCTCATCAGTGTTCATGTTATTTTAAATATGTACCGCTTGCTGTAGCTTGTTTAGGATTCACCTTTTAGGATTCACATATATTTAACAATTGAGCCTACAGCAACTTAGCCCAGGTGATTAGCTCAGAATCAGAATCAGAATCTCTTTATTTCACCAAGTATGTTGCACATACAAGGAATTTGTCTTGGTGAGAGGAAAATTACACTAAACAATAAATAGGATAGGGGATAAATAAAAAAAAAGTAAAGTAAAAAGTACTAAGGGTAACAAGAGCTGAAGAAGCTGAGAGATGTGAAACAGATTTAGGTGAAAAATATTATATATAGAAAGTTACAGATGACCTGAATATTTACAGAAAGAGAGAGAACATCTGTACAGGTGTGCAAATAGTCATAGTGCAAATAGCAGAGCGCAAATAGCTGTTCAGTCCGGTTTGGTACAGCTCAGTTGTATGTTTTGAGGTCACAGTGGGAGGTGTCCACTGTGGTTGAGGAGCGCTACAGCTCTGGGGAAGAAGCTGTTAGCATGACGTGTTGTGCTGTTTTTTATGGACCGCAGTCTTCTACCAGAGGGGAGTGTCTGGAAGAGGAGGTGTCCAGGATGTGAGGGGTCAGATGTAATTTTGTCAGCACGCTTCCTCACCCTGCTGGTGTAGATCTGCTGAAGTGATGGCAGGTTACATCCAATAATCTTTTCTGCTGTCCTGATGATGCGCTGGAGTTTGGCTCTCTCTTGTGAGGTGGAGGAACCAAACCAGATGGTTATGGAGGCTGTGAGAATGGACTCAATGATCGCTGTGTAGAACTGGATCATCAGGGTCTGTGGCAGGTTGAATTTCTTGAGCTGTCTCAAGAAGAATTCAATACTACCCCATACTGGAACTCAGTACTGGAGGTGTTAATATCCTGCTTTAGGTTCCTGGTGATTGTAGTTCCCAGGAGCTTGAAGGACAGGATGGTGAGGTTTGGTTGGAGTGAGGGGCTTCTCCCAAAGCTCTTCATCATCTCCACCTTTCCATCTGTTTCGAGGATAGTCATGTCCAGGATGATCTAACAGATCCAGGAGACCGGCTGCTTCACCACCTTCTCAGATTAGACCAGTGACTTCCTTGAGGTTCTTGGTTCTTTTCATTCTGCTGAATGCAGACTGTAGTTATAACCCAGAGCTTTGTGTGTGAATAATCAATATTATTGGTGTGTTAAGCTTATGTACACCAAATATCGTGGAGCTAACAGAGTTGATGACGTTGACAGAGTTGGCAATCCCAGACTGCTTTTTGAACAAGGCTCAATAACAGGCTTCAACATTGTTCCTTCCCTGAGATGCAACTGAGAGATGCTGATATCCTACTATATGATCGTGATTTCCAGGAGCTTGAAGGACTTCACAGCCATTACGGTCTCATAATGGATGGTGAGGTTTGGTAAGAGTGAGTGGCTTCTCCTGATTCATTCTGTTCAGCTCCAGAAGACCTGCTTCACTGCCATCTCGGATTAGACCAGCGACTTCCATGAGGTGCTTTTAGTTCTGCTCAAGCGGTGAAAGCAGAGAGTGGTTGTGGCGCAGAGCTCCATGTGTGATTAATCAATGTTATTGACGCGTGTGTTTGTGATTGCCCCATTTCAGCGTGGTCTGAGCGGGGCGTCAGGGCCGTTAGTGCCCGCCATGTCTCCCCTGCAGCTCGGGCTGGCGTGTGTCGCAGTTTGAAAGCCATTAACTTTTCCAGGCCTACTTTAGAAAATTAAAAGTAAAGCGAAATCTAACACCATAAAGTCTCCTGGCAGCGTGGAGGAGCTGAGCATATGCACTTCTTTTAAGTCGTTCTTCCGAGAATATTGGGAGGTTGTATTCTGACGGCGGGCTGGCTGGTGATTTTTCTCTATAATATGCTCCATCGCTGCTGAGTAACTTCCTTTACCGGACTTTTGAAAGTGGGGGAGAAGAAATACGAACCCATCCATTGGTCTCCTTTTGGGGCAGACAGCCTGAAATCTTAATTTAGTTCCTGTGCAATTCGAATGAGAGACTGCGGCTCCTTTCATTTTTGCCGACTCTGGTGCGTCCCTCTGCAGCTGAAGCGTGCAGCATAGATGATCGTTTTTTTTTTTTTTGCCTCTGTCACAATTTTCTGTTGACCGTTAATAAGCATGGAGCTGATTTAGCGCTTCAGAAATCCTCCTGCTGTTTATCTGCGCTGCAACTCCAGCATTCATTAAGTCGGCCTCTCTCCACCAGAGATACTTCTGTAACAGAAATGAAGATTAATACATTAAAAACCCAATTTGCTCCTTTGAATGAAACTGCGTTCTAATCGCCGGACCTCGCTGAATTATGTTCCATTGTGGCGCTGCGCTGGACGTGGACTGAGAAAGCCTATTTAACTTAATGAGACCATGGCTTTGAGATGGCTTTTAGCCGCTGCCCAGTGCTGATGATGTCCCATTTAGGACGGGTCGCGTACCCACAGTTTTACGGTAGACAAGGTCGGCTCTGTCGGAGCGGTATCGTTTCGAGCGGTGTCTCAGACCAGTCCTTATCTGGCATTGTCCTTACTGTACTTACTGTAAAGGTTACTTCAGGACCTTAGGGCCTCTGCAGGAACTCAAATGTCTCTCAATGTTCTTAGAGGAGCTTGAAAGAACTTTTTGGAATCCTCAGTATGAAATCTGGTTCTTCAAAGAACCCATTTGAGCTGTTAAAAAGACAAGATCATTGAGGAACCTTTTGAGGTTTGTCAAACTGAAACTGTGGAGGAACCTCTTCAAGAAAAAGGTTCCTATCGGATCTTCAGGCTGCTTCATTTGGATATCTAGCTACACTGTTAAAAAGACAAGATCTAGGTTCCTCAATTTGAAACTGTGAAGGAACCTCATAAGGTGCTTCATAGAACCTCCAAGAAAAAGTGATGAGTGCCTTTGGAAAGAGAGAAAATGAATTTCACACTTTTTTGAAGAACCTAAGGCGTCCTCCAAAAACTCAAATGTTCCTCTAATGCCTAAAGGCAAAAACAGTCAATTCATCAGTATGAGTCTGGTTTCTCAGACAACATTCGAATGACGGTTCCCACGCTGTTAAAAAGATCCTTGAGGAGGTTCTTCGATTTTAAACCGATTTTGAAGAACCTCCAAACGTTCCTCCAGGACTTTGACCTTTTAACAGTGAGAGAGTGAACGTCATTTCTACACGTTCGTTTACTTCAGCTTAATTAAGTTGTGAAAGAACTACCAGACAGATAACTGACCTTCTCCCAGAATGAGAATGTTGTTGATCCAACATGATTTACTACAGTTAATGTATAATCTATACAGCTGTTTGAAATTCTGAGCGACGAATCTTGAAGCGTGAGCTCTCAGGGAGCTCTCTGGGAGTGTGGTGAGAGCAACCAAACACAAGAACAAACACTGTGAAGAGGGGTTTGGAGAAAAGATGAGGGAATACTGCTGACAAATCCAGCTGAAGACCAGGTTCTTTTCTGGTAGCTGGTTTAAGAAGGTCTAAGCTGTTTTTTTATGATCGTGGTGGTTAAAAAGCTGCTCATCCAGGAGAAAACATACCCTACTAGACATGTCATGATACCAGAAATGTGGTAGCCAGTACCAATATCACTGACATTCTACGATTCTCCACACAAATGATCTATACTAATAATATAACTAATCTGTACGGTGACACGGCTTTTCTACGACAGTGAACCTAACCTTAACCTAAACCATAACCTTAAACCATAACCTTAAACTTAAACCTTAAACTTGACCCTAACCCTAACCTAAACCTTAACCCTAAACTTAACCCTAACCTAAACCTTAACCCTAAACTTAACCTTAACCTAAATCATAACCTAAACCTTAACACTAAACTTAACCTTAACCAGAATCTTAAACTTAACCCTAACCTAAACCTTAACCCTAAACTTAACCTTAACCTAAACCATAACCTTAAACTTAACCAGAATCTTAAACTTAACCCTAACCTAAACCTTAACCCTAAACTTAACCTAAACCTTAACCCTAAACTTAACCTTAACCAGAATCTTAAACTTAACTTAACCAGGTGTCTTTGTCTTGCCCTTGTGTTGTCCCTTCCTGGTCTGTGTCTCTGTTTGTCCCTGTGCCCATCAGCACACGGCTCTGTTTATGTTTGTTTCTGGTCTCCGCCCTTAGTCCCGCCTTGTCATTAGTGTTTCCACCTCTGCCTCCTTTAGAGCCCTGCCCTCTTGTTAGTCTCAGGTGTTGCTTGTTGGTCCTTGTTATAAGTACCCCTTTGTTCCAGCCTTTCTTTCTCTGGTCTTGTGCATGTTCTAGTGTGGCTGTGGCTGTGAGCTAGCTTGGCCTGTTTACTTGTTTCTTTAGTTTGGTTTCAGTGTTTGTTTTCTTTGTATCCTGTTTGGTTTTGTGTTCAGTAAATCCTGCGTGTTTGTCCTCCTCCACCTCCAAGCTTCATACCGTTACGACCTTAACATTAACCTTACCCTTTTAGGATTAAGGTTTAGGTTAAGATTAGACCTAAAATTTAGATGTTAGATGTAAGGTTACATTCAGTGGACAGTCGTTTCTGTTTGAGTTCAGTTGTATTTAATACGGATCTAGTTGAACGTCAGGTGAGCATCTACGAGACCTTTAAGATGGGCCATTCAAGTGAGGTGACCCCGAAGTGCCATCTAGTGACTGTTCTATGTCAGTAACCGCTTCCCTGTATAAAGCATGGTGGAGTGTTTTTTTTTATTTTTTTTTATTGCCAAACCGATATTCGGTGAAACCAATGTATTCGCAGTGATTGGATGAATGAAGCTCAGCTCTTCTAGGTACTAGTAGGTCAGACCAGAGCACTCACAGCCTGCTAATATATCTGGTTAAGCATTAGCCTAAACTGGTATTGCAGCATTAGCCTAAACAAGCTAATGTTTGTCTTTCTGAACACAGTTCATAAACAATACCAGTTTGATGGAATACGTTCACCGTGAACAGTGTGCACATCTGGATGTCTGTCTTTGAGGTGCTTAGATAAGACTGAGGTGCTTCCTTCTTCATCTCCTCTACATGTGTAGGCTTAATATGCTGCCCCCATCAGTTCTGGAGGGCTAACAATCTCGTCTATCTATGCAGGCTGTGGTCGTTTTGGCTCCTTTTGGTACCATGTCATGAGAACCAATTCTTTGGTACCAAATTGATTGTGTTTGTATTACATCACTATACTCTACGCTGGTAAAGAAGCTGGTTAAACTGGTCAACCAGTTTATCTCTTGGCGGATATTGCAAAGGTTTAGAGTTTGATGGAGTTCTGTTCCACCAGCATGACCAACTTGGTCATCAAGCTGGTTTTACTGGTGGATTAGTTCGGTCAAAGCTGTTTGACAAACCCACAATAACTCAGTATGGCCTTGTTGGTGAGTTGATTAGTTGGCAGGGGAGCTGCCAGGGATCATACACTTGGCCCCACGATTTCAACAATTCTACCAAAACACTAAATTAATTCATTTTTAGGACCCCTGTCAGTCACAGGCCCTTAGAATTGTCCTAACTCTTCTGCCATATGGCGCCCCTTCTAGTTAGGTCGGGTGTGTTGTGAGTAGGGGTGACACTAAACCACTACCTGCCAGGGAGCTACCACACCATGTGGGAGACTGGGGTTCGATTCCCGGTCTGGGTGACTGTGCTTCACTTCACCAATAAGAGTCCTTGGGCAAGAATCCTAACGCTACGTTGGCCGGACTAATACCAGTAACCTTGTAAGTCGCTCTGGAGAAGAGCGTCAGCTAAATGCTGTAAATGTAAAAGTACTGTAGCTCTTCAGGACCACAGTTGGAGACCCTGGTTTCTCTACTGTGGTCACTGTCACTCTGCACATGTGGACAAACTGCACGGATTTCCATACTGAACGTTCTGACAACAGGAACTGCTGTGTCCCAAATGACGAACTGAGCACACCTAGAACTTCAAGAACTTACAAACATGACTCAGACTGTAGAAAGCACGTCTGGACACTAGTGATCTCGAGTCAGCTGAAGAGTAGGACTTGTCGTAGTGAGCGATTGTGCAGTACTGAAGATGCAAGTGCTCGGTTCTGCACTTACTTCCTAGACCCAATGTTTTGGGACCATAGTGTTCCTGGGTAAGTGGAGTTATGCAACTGAAGTTAGGAAGAGACACCCTGCCTCAAGCTAATACACTCCCCGCTCTCCTCTACTGTTCTCCACGCTGAGTTTTCACAGCCTTTTTCATCTCTGCTCTCCATGACATTCACACTCCTCTCTTGGATCTTGAACCTTGCAATGAGGCGCCGGTCTTTCAGCGTGGAGCAGCATCCAGAACTCTTTACTGCTTCTGTAGATTCACAAACACAGCTGGCTAAAATCAAAGGGCCCTGATCCAAGAGAAGATGTTTGGGCGAGTCATCAAACGCTGGTGGAATGATGTTGGGTTTAATTCAAGGGCATTGAGATTGTGCCCTGACTTCAGCACCTTTCGTTTTGGGTTCAGCTGCAGATTGTTCGTTATCATGTTTAATGTAATAGGAATCTGATGGCTTCAGGGATGGCTGCGTTTAACAGTCTAGCACTGACATACAGAAAACGGCTGCAGAAATCTAAAATGATCTTGAGAGCATTTCATGCTATTTTCTGTTCCTTCTGAACAGAGCAGAACAAGTTAGGCACATAATTACACACTTAATCTGCATTCAAATGCAATGTTGGCTTTATGAGCTGAACACTCAGAATATGATCAACCAAATGAAACGTTTTACAGCCCCTGGTCTTCTTATCTTCTGAATGCAGAGCTGGTGATCACATAATCTGAATGTCCCAGCAGCTCCGATTCTTTACCACTACACCTGTCATGCATTAAAATCAGGTACACTGTATGGACAAAAGTAATGGGACACCTGCTGATTCACTGTTTCTTCTGAAATCAAGTGTTAAAATGAGTTGATCCTGCTTTTGTTGGAGTAACTGTCTCTACTGTCCAGAGATGACAAGAGCATCAGTGAAGTCAGGATGTTGGATGATTGATCACCACCCCAACTCATCTCAAAAGTACTGGATGGAGCTCAGCCATCATTCCTGCTGGGGGGCTTTATCCCCCTCTAGCCCACGCCTGGCATTAGGCAGCATGGAGCCAATAGGGTCATGATGTTAATCTGCTCCAGAGAGTCCTATTCTATTGGCAGTACTTCTTCTCTACAGGGACTAGACAAGCTGTGTGTGTGCATTTGCACATCTGTGTCAGCAATGGGTGCAGCTTAAAGTAGCTGAATGTGTTCGGTAGAAGAGGTGTCCACAAACATTTGGACATATTGTGTATCTGAGCTCTGTTTTCCTTTGTGAAGCTCTTTCCTGCCGTGCACACAGCCTACATACATGATGTGCTTGATTTGGCGTTTAGAGATATTTCAACAAATTAGACTTTTCAGGGCATCTGGAGCAACACCAAGTCATTAATTGCATTAATTACTTTCAGCAATAACGCCCCCACCCAACTGAGACAGTTTTGTGGTCTTTTTATTCCAGTTCTAATTAGCTCTCTAACAATTTCTGCAGCCAGTACAGTTTCAATTTGTGCTTCTACACTGGTCACTTTATTAGAAACCTCTACCTTGTGCTTCCAGACTGGCCACTTTATTAGAAACCCCTACCATGTGCTTCAAGACTGGCCACTTTATTAGAAACCTCTACCTTTTGTGTGTCCAGACTGGCCACTTTATTAGAAACCCCTACCTTGTGCTTCCAATCACTGGCCACTTTATTAGAAACCCCTACATTGTGCTTCCAATCACTGGCCACTTTATTAGAAACCCCTACCTTGTGCTTCCATTTACTGGCCACTTTATTAGAAACCCCTACCTTGTGCTTCCATTTACTGGCCACTTTATTAGAAATCCCTACCCTTGAATGTGTTTATATGAGGTATTGAGAAATTCTGAATGTTTTTGGTGGAGTTGCCCTTTAAGTAGTCTGAATATCTACTCCTACAGAGCTGAGCTGTGATCTGCCAGCAGCAGTGACTGAGACAGGTTAGGCCGGATCCTGCTCTCTCACACAACAGGCACATATACTCGCACGCCCAGGCACCCTCCCAGTACCAGCTCTAACAAAGCAGATGATCAGCGTGCTCCAGCCTGATTGTCTGAGCCCTGCTCTCTTGCATTCTGGGAGCTGAGGGTGTAAATAAAGTGTGAAATACCTGCAGGAAATGCTGGGTAATCTCTCACATGTGCTCGGCCGAGATAAGGCCAGCCGGGCCGCGCCTGCGAGGTGCGGGATACGGCCTTAGTCACAAAATCACCGGGGTCACGGGGTCAAAAAGGCTGAGCGCCAGCCGCCATTCCAGCTTTTACAGCAACCTGCAGCTTTCAGGCTCACTAATACTCTGCCGTATAGCTCATTTAATGCCACCTGGATTTTAATGCTCCATCTGTGTCATATAAGCCCGGAATGCTCTGACCCATCAAAAGTAATTGAGCGAGTTTAGCAGAAAATACATCCGCTGGCGAACCGCGTAGGTGTGTACCCTAAAACAACTCCTATTTTTACTGACTGCCAATAAAACTGCTGGAAAGTTTGCATGCGCTGTGAAAGCTCAGCGTTTTATATATATATATACAAATATATATATACACACACATTTTATGGCCAAATGTTTGTGGACACCCCTCCTAATGAATGTATTCAGTTACTCTTAGCTGCACCCATTGCTGACAAAGATGTGCAAATGCACACACACAGCTTGTCTAGTCCCTGTAGAGAAGAAGTACTGCCAATAGAACAGGACACTCTGGAGTAGATCAACATCATGACCCTATTGGCTCCATGCTGCCTAATGCCAGGCGTGGACTAGAGGGATATAAAGCCCCCCAGCATTGAGCTGTGGAGCAGTGGAAGAGCTGTGTTCTCTGGAATGCTGGTGGAGGAGCTCCATCCAGTACTTTTGGGATGAGTTGGAGTTGGGGTGATTATTACCAAACATGACCTCACTAATGCTCCTCCAGAATCTAGTATCCAGAAATCTTCCCTGGACAGTAGAGACAGTTACTCCAACAAAAGCAAGAGAAACCTTGTGCGTCTTCACTGGTCACTTTATTAGAAACCCCTACCTTGTGCTTCCACACTGGGCACTTTATTAGAAACACCTACCTTGTGATTCTAGACTGGCCACTTTATTAGAAACACCTACCCTGTGCTTCCACACCAGCCACTTTATTAGAAACCCCTACCCTGTGCTTCCAATA
The DNA here is from genome assembly GCF_030463535.1 of Salminus brasiliensis. Classification (NCBI taxonomy): domain Eukaryota; kingdom Metazoa; phylum Chordata; class Actinopteri; order Characiformes; family Bryconidae; genus Salminus; species Salminus brasiliensis. Next base: position 791,054 of record NC_132888.1, read on the forward strand.
CTTTTATCCATAAACTATGTTGTTTGTATATCTGATTTATAGGTCATGGCTTACACACAGGCCATCAACAGAAAATAGTTTGGAGGATGGTGATCATCCAATTTTCTGACCTCACTAGCACTTTTGTCACTGAATGCAATTAAATCCTCACAGCAATGTTCCTCCAAAATCAAGTGGAAAGTAATCATGCCTGGACATTAGAGACAGTTACTCCAACAAAAGTATAGATTTCCCTGTTCCCTAAAGCTGCTGTTCTGTATCATGCTGTGGAATAAAGAAAGCCTGTGTTTTAGGGATGTGCTGTATGTTGTGGAAATACTAATCAGTAGAACTGGGTGGAATCAGACTTACAGAAGGGGTTAAAGTTCTACATACATATTTCTTTTACAGAGTTTATTCTTTAGGAAACTGACGGACAGGGACCGCCAGCGGGTTTCACAACTTGTGAATGAAAATAGCTTTCAGATAAGAACTGCTTCTAGATGTCAGTGCAGGTTCTCCACCACCAACCTCTGAAAGAACCTCCTCAGGGAGATACATTTTCATTCACAAGCTGTGAAACCCGCCGGTGGTCCCTGTCCGTCAGTGTTGTCTTTCAGCCACGATTCTGAGAGATTCTGCCACTGCTGGTAGACCCGTATGACCGGAAGCTTCCACACAGCTGCAGATTCAGCTGCTTCCTTCACACTGTGGTCTTTGGCCACACCCAAATGCAGTCACTCCTTTTAGCCAATCAATAAAATCTGCTTTGTGACCCATTGTCCACACAAGACACGTCACTGCACTGCACCACCTCTTTTCCATCTATGAGTCCTGTCACACACCCGCAGGTATTTATAGCCCCAATTTTACCAATGCAGCGCCATCTGCAGGAGCCTGAAGTTACTACCACCTTAAACACAAGCATTTTTTAGGATGCTCGTTTGTCTAGGATGCTTATGTTAGTAAATATTTAAAATACACCAATACTGTTCTAGGCAGTTTGAGCCAGTAGTGATGATGGAGACTTCAAAGGGTAAAAAAAATAAAATGTATACCAGATTTTTTACATTTTTTATAAATTGTGTATTATCTGTAAAGGCTTATTTATGCTCGCTTCCCATATGGAAATTAATATGTGAGTTTAAAACTATGTAACCATGCCCACATACTCCTATACTTCTATGCATCCTTTATGTTGGCATGGATGTTAAGGTATCCATCTACTAGAGGGCAGTTCAGAGTCAAAACAAATTTGTAAGATTTTAGGGAACGTCCACAAATACGGACAAAATGAACAAGTGCAGAGCACGAACTGAGGGCTCTGTCTGCATCTGTATATAACACTAAGCATAAATTAGCCTTAAAGGGTGAAAATGCTGATTACACAAAAAATTATTTATTTATATTCATTGAGCTAAAATAATAATAGTTAATTTAAGCATTGTTCAACTCACTTCAGTCTGACCTGGGAACATTACAGCTGATCTAACAGGAGGGTTAAATATGGGGGTGGTGAGGTTGAATCCATCAGCAGCCGGAGTCAGAGAGAGCACAATCTGCCGTGCTATCTGCCAGTGGGTAGAGGGCACTCTCTCCCCTCATCACTCTTAAGCGATGTTGTCGGACACAGGCGTCTGTTAGCTGGTGTTTTTCTCTGAGTGTGTTGGCTGCCAGGCGATGCCGCGTTAGAAAAGAGGTGGTGCCTTGTGTCGAGAGCATCGCTAGTGCTAGGAGGAGCTACGAATGGGCGAGTTAGAGCAGAACCTGACCGGAGAACGGGTGGGATGGTCTGGGTGGAGGTGTGAACAGTACACTTTGAACGAGCTCAACCTAAAGTGATTATCTCCAGCAGGCCTGAATCTGAAACTTTCAGACTTGATAAATTGAGGGGAACTTTTTTTGCTCCACCTTACGTTCCTCATTTTTCCACAGGGGCTCCAAAATCTATAGCCTTTATGGACCTCCATCAGCTGTGAAAGAGTTCTGTTCACTTTGCCTTGACCTCGTGCCTCGTCTCAGCCCTGCTTGTGTGGGGTTTCTCTTTTTGGGAATTCAGGACCTCTTTCCTTTCTAAAATAAAGGGATTAAAGCTCAGCTCTGTGTTCGCAGGCTCACCCTTAGCGACTTGATTGAGTTTTCATTCTGCCTGCCTCTCTCTCTCTCTCGCTCTCTCTCTCGCTTGCTCTCTCGTGGTGAGTCTGGCTGAATGAATCAAAGTGGCGTTCAGATCTCACTGCCGAGATGATTCATTGTCTTTGCTCTGGCAGTGAGTGGCTGTGTTTTCTGCCCAAAGCTGTGGCCAGCCTGCCCGGATCTGCTGCCAGTGATTTCCCCGCAGAGTCCACTCACACACACTCACACTTACACACACACACACACACACTGCCTGCAGCTCTGCTATTGTCTCTGTGTAAATGTTGTGGTTGTTTGTGTTTTTAGTAGGTGCTGATTTATAAACTCGGCACTGTGCTGCGCTTAACACAGTTCAGTCTGATTCTTTCATAGAAATAGTTCAGATTTACAGTCTATCCCCCTTTAGTAGCATGTAGTTGATCAGCTCGAATAAAAACATCGAGTTTGACAAGTTCAATTATCCTTATTTGAGTCTAAAGTATGATAGTTCTAAAATTGTAAATAAATCTGAAGCTCCATTTCCATTCAAAGGTTTTTTTCATTATAATTTAAAGACAAGATAAGTGAATTCACCATTAGTGTCGGACACAGATGGAGTCTAGCCTCCACCTTCAAGCCATCGGTGCAGTGAACACATGGGACCAACAGTGGCAGCTTGGCAAACCTGGGTATCAAACCCACAACCCTGTCATCGATTACCCACTGCTCTAACGGCTGAGCCCCCACTGCTCAGTTTCATGAAGCCGAAGTCCTTATAGGCAAGTCCATTCACTAGCCGACCATCTTTGCAACGCCACCGGGCAGTCTTTTGAAAGGTCAAAGGTCAGATTACCATTTTAGAATTAGATTCTAAATCCGATCAAATCTGACGATTCTTCATGAATAGTTTGTAGCGTTCAGCTCAATAATGCACATTGATTGGCTCATTTTGTTGAAAGGCGGAACTCCCATTCATTTCCAGCAGTGGCCGCTCTCCTCATTTATAATGTATGTGATATATCCCAGCTGAGGGTCAGAGTGCAGGGTTAGCCATGCTATGGCACCCCTGGAGCAGAGAGGTTTATGAGCCTTGCCCAAGTGTCCAACAGTGCTAGCTCAGCAGACCTGGGTATCGAACCCTCCACCTTGTTAAGCAACACTATGTAGCATTTCAACCGTAACTCAGCAGCTGATGCTTCACTGTCTGAACAGGGAGAAGGGCGTCTCCGTCATTCCCACTCCGGGCTGGAGCGCTGCTGCTGCTACTGCACTATGGAGGTTTGGTGGTGGAGCTGCAGGAGGAGAACCTCTCTCCAGAACTGCTGTGTAACACTGCAGAACCCATAGAGTCATATTAGTGTAAAATCCTGTAGTGTTACTCTACCGCCTCCACCCACATGCTGCTCCACCTTCAGATCAAGCTCCTGCAGCTCTCACACTGTCCAGAAATGCATGCGTTCATCAGGTCCTGCTTTAGGGGTGGGTCAAAGTGTGAATTCCACTTCCAGACTGTAGGGGGAGCCCAGAAGCAAGAAATACCCGTTCTCGTATAATTCTACTTTTATGCCTCACAATGGTTATTATTTGTTTACACCAGAAAACAATTATTACAAAATATTCTGGCAGATTGCCCTAAATCATATGACACTATATTTTTGCTTAAACGTTTTGTTTGCATTCATTAAATAGTTAAAATCGCTGTGCAACTTTTGCTTCCTTTTATAGGTGAATTATATGACGGCATTGTGCAGGTATCCAGTCTAGCTAACGCTAGCTAATGCTAACCTTTCACGCTAGTAAACAGACACCCACACAGGGCAGCAATGACGAGTAAACCTGGTTAAGACTGTAAAATGTCCTGCAGTCCTCTGCTTTACTTTAGCACCATGCCATGTGGATTAAACTGTGTTTCTGGGTTTACTGCAGAGCATCCTCAGCCTAAATCTGCAACATATTCATAATCTCCTGCTTTTAACGGGAGGAAAATTAGATGAATGTGAAAGTGGCTAAGCTAAGCACAAGTTCCTTGATTACACCTAGCTTACTTTTCCTGCGAGCACAGTGTTGTTGCATTGCTTTGCTCCAAATGTAAACAAATCCTGCACCCAGGAAATGTCTGTAGGATTCAGGGGATTTATAGTTTCTGATCTGCTCGCAGTCCAGCCACTGCGGCTAATATAAGCATGAGGCTGGAGGCAGCTGTGACAGCTTGTTGTGGTCGGGTCGTTTGGATCAGGCTTGTCAATAAATGACAATTTATCCAAAGAACAGTCTCTGGCATCCCCTCGCTTTGCTTCTGCTTCTCCAGTTTTATTGCTTTCAGTGCTGCAAAAGAATGCAAACGTATGTAAGTTTGTTGCTGTTACTTTCACTGCACCACTCCCAATACACTCTCTAATGTGGAGGTTTTTAGAACTCGTTGCAATGTGGAGGCAGAAGGATTCTGAAAACGCTCTCCAGGGTGGAGGTTTTTGAGAACTCTATTTCCAGGGTGGAGGTTTTTGAGAACTCTATTTCCAGGGTGGAGGTTTTTGAGAACTCTCTCCAAGGTGGAGGTTTTCAAAAACTCTCTCCAGGGTGTAGGTTTTTGAGAACTCTATCTCCGGGGTGTAGGTTTTTGAGAACTCTCTCCAAGGTGGAGGTTTTTGAGAACTCTATCTCCGGGGTGGAGGTTTTTGAGAACTCTATCTCCGGGGTGGAGGTTTTTGAGAACTCTATCTCCGGGGTGGAGGTTTTTGAGAACTCTATCTCCGGGGTGGAGGTTTTTGAGAACTCTATTTCCAGGGTGGAGGTTTTTGAGAACTCTATTTCCAGGGTGGAGGTTTTTGAGAACTCTATTTCCAGGGTGGAGGTTTTTGAGAACTCTCTCCAGGGTGGAGGTTTTTGAGAACTCTATTTCCAGGGTGGAGGTTTTTGAGAACTCTCTCCAGGGTGGAGGTTTTTGAGAACTCTATCTCCGGGGTGGAGGTTTTTGAGAAAACTTTTCAGGGTGGAGGTTTTGAGAACTTTCCCCCATTATATCAATTTGCTGATATAAACCTGGGGGGTGCATGGCAACAAAAACATATTATTGGTCATGTTTTGGCGGGTGCAGTCTTTTAGTGTCATGATTACGTTTGAGGTGTGAAAAGAGACCTCACGGATCGCATGTGCTACACAGACAACATGGACAAAAACAGACTGTGGGGAAGTTTATAAAGGGGAAGACAAGAAGCCCGTGCTGTAAATAGTATCAGTGTGGACAGGGCTTAAAGAAGTGTGTAAACTCATCTTGACTGATCGGCTACAGTTTCAGCAGCTGTGCTCAAGTGAACATACCATTATCTGACAGACTCTTCCTTTAAACGTTCTAGTTCATGTTCTACAGACCTGAAGGAACAGCCAGCTCTTCACACAGAGATCCAGAAGCTTTGAGGTGATTAAAAAATTGCAGAGAGTCAATCTAAATCTGCTATCAGCTGGAACAGACCCTTTGAACGTTTTTGACAATTGGTCTCAGAGAAGAGAAGACGTCGCTTCGCTTCGACTTCTAACGAGCGGGGAGCGGATTTGCATAAGTGGGTATTAGCCCACAGTTTAGCTGCACGGACTCTTCTGATGCAAAGACAGATCAGTTTCTCTGAGTCACTTCCACACTCGTATCTGTCTCTCCCGGTTCACACGGCTTCTTTCTTTTCTCACCATGGTTTCATTGTTGCATTTCCATCGTTTTTGTCTTTATCTTTTATGCCCAACTTATTGAGTCGGTGTGTTTCAATTATCTGTTCTGCTCTTCTGAGAGAACACGGAGGACTTGGTCTGGCAGAGAGCCGGCACATATTACAGCTCCTGTTTCCTCCTGCATCCTGGAGCTCTGAGCTCGGGTGTCATTCTGTAATCGAAGTCATGAGTGTGTAAGGAACTCCGGTGTCATGGAAAATTGCTCAAAGTCAGCTGAGTCTCTCAGGATGGGACGATTCCAGGATTTTCTAAACGAGGGGGCACAGAGGGGACCAAGAACCAGTGAAGGGGGCCCAAAGGAAATCAACCACTCAATCAGAAATAAATACAGCACTGAAACTGGCTTGGGAAAGCTCTTGCGGAGTGCCACATGTAGGCAGTGCTCAGCTGCAGAACAGACGAAGGATCAGGGAGGTCAGTCAGACTTGATATATGATACACTATGTGAACAAAAGTATTGGGACAGCTGCTCATTCGTTGGTTCTTCTGAATTCAAGGGTATTAAAAAGAGCTGATACTGCTTTTGTTGGAGTAGCTGTCTCTACTGTCCAGAGAAGAAGACTCTACTCTACTGCAATTGCTGTGAGGATTTGATTGCATACAGCAACAAGAGCGTTAGTGAGGTCAGGATGTTAGAAGAGCCCCAACTCATCTTAAAAGTACTGGATGGAGCTCCTCCACCATCCTTCCAGAGAACACAGTTCTTCCACTGCTCCACAGCTCAATGCTGGGGGGCTTTATACCCCTCTAGCCCACGCCTTAGGCAGCATAAGGCAGCATGATGCCCATAGGTTCATGTTGATCTGCTCCAGAGAGTCCTATTCTATTGGTATTACTTCTCTACAGGGACTAGACAAGCTGTCTGTCAGCAATGGTGCAACTTGGCCAATAGCGGCCAATGCATTTATTGGAAGGGGTGTCCACAAACATTTGGACATAGAGTGTATAAAACACACTATAACATGTCCATTTTAGAAAAGGATTGTACAGCAGTGTTAACTGGCAGACTATGGAATGACACACTCACAGCCCACTGTTCCTGATTCCGTATGGAGAACGTTCTTCCAAATGGATTTAATGTGAATCAGCTTCCTTAAGTAAGGGCTTTCGCCTGCTGAGGGAAATGTTCTGCAGCATTTCGACAGCTGTCGTCCTGATCTATAGAACAGAAATCCATTCACTGGCTGCAGCTCAAACAGCAGGACCTCCTGTCCTCCTGTATCTGACAGGGCTGGTGTTGCAGTTCAAAGCTCAGGAACAGCATTTCAAGATTTATGACACCTGCCAAAACTGCCCTCATTGGTTTTTAATGCAGGTTCCAGTTCAGTTCAACTGGAAACATTACGAGTCTTGTGTTGTTCAATACAACGGAAAGGCTGTAAATGTCAATGTGTCTTAACTTTTGACTGGAAAATAATTTAGGTACTGATTTCAATAATACGAGACCAATTTTAGTTGTAAAATTATTGTAATGTGATGCTGGAACTCTTCAGCTGTGCAGCTGTAAAAATATAAGACTTCAATTGAGTCCAGAATGATGATTCTAAACTGACATTAATATCCAGTATGAAGTTCTAATAACGTTAATATCCAGTATGAAGCTCTAATAGCATTAATATCCAGTATGAAGCTCTAATAGCATTAATATCCAGTATGAAGCTCTAATAGCATTAATATCCAGTATGAAGCTCTAATAGCGTTAATATCCAGTATGAAGCTCTAATAACAGTTATTATCCAGTTTGAAGCTGTAATAACATTAATATCCAGTTATGAAACTGTAATAGCATTAATATCCAGTATGAAGCTCTAATAGCATTAATATCCAGTATGAAGCTCTAATAACGTTAATATCCAGTATGAAGCTCTAATAACGTTAATATCCAGTATGAAGCTCTAATAACAGTTATTATCCAGTTTGAAGCTGTAATAACATTAATATCCAGTTATGAAACTGTAATAGCATTAATATCCAGTATGAAGCTCTAATAGCATTAATATCCAGTATGCAGTTTTAAATATTGGGGTGTGTTTCTACCAGCAGTGTTTCCTGTTTAGGAGGATCTTCACTCGTTCTTCTTGCAGATCTGTGGAACATTGAGTGTACTCTACATCATGATCCTGCAGAAGTGAGGAACAGCATCTTCTCAACATGATGCTGACATATTGCCACAAACACCTTTCTGACCACCCTGCCATACATAACCTGCATATGGTTGACTGGTGCTACCTTCACTCCAGGCTCAACCACTGAACTCTGCAGTTCCTTCAGAGTGATTGATGTCTTCTGAATTTCCTTCATTCAGCTCCTTCTTCTTCCTCTAAGATGATCCATAAGTGCCAGATTTTCCATAGAACTCTCCTTGGTCTTTAGTTTCACAGTCGTTCCCTCAGATCCACAGTCTGACCAATGGTTCTTCAATGAATCCCCAGCTTTTATGCTTGTAGAGTAAATCTACACCCAGCTCTGGTGGAAACTTTCTTTGCCAACCTTTGTAAAGTGCCTCAAGGTTGTGAGGATCCAGCCTTCGATTGCTCCGGTGCTCGCAGTGCAATCTGGAGCTGCTCTGCTGAGATAGACTCAGCAGTAGTTGGGGATGCTCTCAGACAGGTCTGTGGAAGTGTTTATTCGGCTCTGTCAGGCTCTGCTAGCGGCTGTGGGCCACAGCTGATGACTGTGGACACTCTGCAGGATCTACTGTGGCTTCTCCCAGCTTTTGGCAAGGCTGTCTAATCCCCTGAACACACACTTGTTTTCCTTCTGAACGCTCATTTACTTTCATGCTCTCCTCCGTTTGCCTCACCAGCCGCGTCGTAGCAGCGTGGGGGGGGGGGGGGGGGCGGTGACCCTGCACCACCTTGACACTCTGAGTACTGCTGCTTAATCGCCAGTAATAAACGCAGGGGAATGATTGTTTTGTTTGTCATTGTTGTTGTTGTTGTTTGTTTGTTTCGCCGCCTTTGTGAAATCCAGAGATTGCACTGTGAGATGGAGCCGCGGGAAATGAACCCAAATGTTTGCAGAAACGCACCTGGTGTGTTGGTTTGGTTTGTTTTTTCATGCTCCATCTACCAGGCAGCTGGCTGGAGTGAGGGCCAGATGTACGAAATTTTGTGCATCAGGTTTTAAGGTGAAAATAGGACACTGTTGACCCAGGAAAGCAGACCTGCCATGTGTTAGACTTTCTGAAATGGTTACTGGGTTGATCATATTCACATGGGTGGAATATGGGCTAGGTGGGTTCTAGGCCCCATCATTACAGCCCACCTTAATCTAACATTAGTCCCATCAGGGCCCCATATGCAGTGTACAACCAAGATGGGGCCCATGTTTAACCCCTCCTGTTCCCATCACTGACCCTGGTGGGCATCCATATGTGGAGCCAACGTGGAACCCCAGTTGGGCTGCCCCATATATCAGTGTAACCCCTATACTTCCAGTGTTGAACCAAATGCTTACTGTCACTTTTAACAATCAGACTGTCTCTGGGATTTGCTCAGTAACTCTGATAATGAATGTATTCATTAATTAGGCCATTAATTAGTTAGGTACTTACCCTTTTTTGTAAAATATCATGTTATTAAATATAGCATTCATTGACTCAGTGTGGCTCTGGTTTTAGAAGAATATATACAATATCTTAGCTGACGAGGAATAAAGACTAAAGGTTAAGTTTGAAATATATGTTCACCCTTTTAGCATTCAGCTATTCACGGCGCACATCTTCTTAGAGGCCATCACACCTAACCACGTAAACTGGTGCAACTACTACAGTGTATCTATAGAAATGACTGAAATAAATGGTTTAGAATAAGCGTAACCAATAAGAGTAACCATGGAAATGAGTGTCGTAGTGCAACTACAGGAATGAGAGTTGTAGGATAGCTGTGAAGCACAGACCATGGCTGACTTCCTGTAGCTGCTGCCCTCATCAGATTCAGACCCTGACTCTGGTCTACAAAGCCAAGACTGGACCAGCCAGCCCCTCCGTACTTGATGGCGATGGTCAAAAGCCGATCTGCACCAAGAGCCCTTCCAGCTTCAAGTCCGGCTCGGCTCGACCCGCCATCCTTTAAGATCCACGGAAGACGAGTGTCCAGACTTTTTACTGTCCTGCACCGAAGTGGTGGAACGAGCTTCCCCTGGGTGTCCGAACAGCAGAGTCCAACACTCGCTGTCCTCAAACCCAGACTGAAGACCCTCCTCTTCTGAGAGGACTTGGGTGAAGAGTAGAGTATTATGGTCTCCATATTGACTTGTGTTTAGTAGAGTCTAAACTTTTGAATTTTTAGCCTATTCAAACCAGCTGAGGTTTTTCTTGGGTAAATAGCAAAGCACTTTTGTAAAGTGCTCTGGAGAAGAGCTGCTAAATGCACTGAATGTAAATATAAATGTAAATCATGGAAATGTGCGCAGCATAATCATGACATGGCATTAGCATGGAAATGGGTGTATCGTAACCATGGACATGGCTGTTGCATTAGCGTGGAAGTGTATGTGTGGTGTAACCATGGGAATGGTTGACATTGTATACCATGAAAATGGATTGTGTAGCCCCATCAATGGAAATGCCTGTGGCGTAATCTAACATTGAAATGGGTGGTGTAGTGCAGCCGTTGGAAACAGTTGTAGTATAATCATGAAAATGGATGTAGTGTAACCATGGAAAGCCGGTACAATGTCGCCATGGAAACGGATGTAGTAACCGTACATCAGATTGATGTTTATCGGTCAGCCCAGGGTATTGTTCTGTTTCTGCCACCTGGGTTACAGCAGGCAGTGTAGATCACTAGAAATCAAAGTGGGAGCAGGTTTTGACAAGTGGGCGGGGCATGTCTCCTCCGTTCCCGAGTGCTCATTTCCTCCTTTGTCCTGAGTCTGTTTACGGCAGCACAGTTTAAACCCTGTACCTCAGCGGCACCGCACACGTAGAGCGAGCAGCTTCAGCGCGCTGCATCATCAGTTCAGACACATCCCCACCTCATCCTGCGTCCACATCAAAGCACATTCAGCACCGCACCTGCTCACGTCTGCGCCCCAGCCCCTGAGTGAGTCCCACTTTCCCTTAAACATAGAGGAGTCAGACTGAGCCCGGATTGTGGTGCAGATCCACACTGCCGCTCAGATGCTGTTATTATGCAAAACACAGCAGAAGCAGCTCTGACTGCAGCTCAGTGACCTGAGAGTCTACAGTGGTGCTCACACAGCCTGCTCCTCAGTCTCACTGCCCTATACTGACTGTTTCTAATAAAGTGGCCAGTGAGCGGAAGCACAAGGGAGGTGTTTCTAATAAAGTGGCCTATAAGTGTAAGCCCAAGGTGGTGTTTCCAAAAAAGTGGCCAGTTATGAGGCACAAGGTTGTTGTTTACTATAAAGTGGCCAGTGAGAAATCACAAAGATGGTGTTTCCAATAAAGTGGCCAATAAGTGTGAGGTCAAGGTTTGTGTTTCTAATAAAGTGGCGAGTGAATGAAAGCACAAGGCTAGTGTTTACATTAAAGTGGCCAGTGAGAAAGTACAAAGTTGGTGTTTCTAATAAAGTGGACAGTTAGGAGGCACAGGGTTAGTGTTTCTGATAAAGTGGCCAGTGAATGAAAGCAAAAGGTTGTTGTTTCTAATAAAGTGGCGAGTGAATGAAAGCACAAGGCTAGTGTTTACATTAAAGTGGCCAGTGAGAAAGTACAAAGTTGGTGTTTCTAATAAAGTGGACAGTTAGGAGGCACAGGGTTAGTGTTTCTGATAAAGTGGCCAGTGAATGAAAGCAAAAGGTTGTTGTTTCTAATAAAGTGGCCAGTAAGAAAACACAAGGTAGGTGTTAACAATAAAATTGCCAAGGAGGAAGCATAAGGTAGGTGTTTCCAACAAAGTGGCCAGTGGGGAAGCCCAAGGCTGGTGTTTCCAATAAAGTGGCCAGTTATGAGGCACAAGGTTGTTGTTTCCAACAAAGTGGCCAGTAAGAAAACACATGGTAGGTGTTTCCAACAAAGTGGCCAGTGGGGAAGCCCAAGGCTGGTGTTTCCAATAAAGTGGCCAGTTATGAGGCACAAGGTTGTTGTTTCCAACAAAGTGGCCAGTAAGAAAACACATGGTAGGTGTTTCCAACAAAGTGGCCAGTGGGGAAGCACATGGTTGGTGGTCCAGTGAAGTGGCCAATAAGTGGAAGCTCAAGGTTGGTGTTTCTATTAAAGTGGCCAGAAAGTGGAAATTGAACATAGGTGTTTCCAATAAAGTGACCGGGTAGTGTAAAACTACACATTAACTTTTAAACTGAATTTTCAGTTTTACCTTTCGCCATAAACTCCTACTGCTCTGCCCTCAGAGTGATTTAAGCTTCAGAACACTCGGTGTCCCTGAAAGTCACTATCTTCTGGACGTTAGTCTGCACTGACCTGACATTTCTGTGCCTCAAACTGTGTATCTCAGGATTCTGCTGTGTCTGTACCTCTGCCCAAAGCTGAAGCCTTCATCTCTCTTCAACCTGATAAATTTCCTTCCACCCATACACACCCCCGGCCCTCGGGGGCCGCGGTTCTGCCGAGCTTCAGCCATTGATTCCAGAACGTTATTCTTTCTGAGCGGAGACCATGCAAATGTCAACCAAAAAGAGCAAAAAAGGGAACATTGATCCATGCATGAAATCATATTATCTGCAAAGCACAGAGCAATAGTGTTCGGATTAGGGGAATTTCAATGGCGTCTGCACAGTGGTGGCGCTCCGATGTCCGAAATGAATGAAATTGGAAAAGCTGTTTAAGGAGCGAGCCGTTTCCCAGCAAATCATCACCACAAGGGTTCCGCATTACGAAACACGCGGAAAACAGCAGTATTGATCATTTTTCTGACGGAGCGAGCCTCCTGTGCACGGCTCCATTGATCAGATATGATTCCAGCTTTTTAACATGGGTTTCCAGTAACAGCGTTTCTGTTCCTGCTCATGTAAATCAGGTGTCTGTAGATGCAAATGAATCACTCTGAGATCATTTCTACCCCAGATAGTGAAACATTTGGTCATTATTAGCAGGTAATTAATCAAACCTCTGAGACTAATGAAGCATCGTGTTTGTAGATGTTTAGCTCACCTGCAAAAACCCTCCTCATCTTCCATCTCATCGATTTCTCTAACATTTCTCATTATGAGGCTGTTTTAAGTAGCAGTAATTAATGTAAATAACCACCTTAAAGAGCTCATTGTGTCAAACTGTAAACCTCTTAATCCTTTACAATCAAACAGGCAGAGTTTTTAAGACTTACAGCTGTTTGTGGTAGTAGTTTATTAAAAATACATATATTGTGCTTCCACTCACTGGCCACTTTATTAGAAACACCTACTTTCAGCTTCCACTCACTGGCCACTTTATTAGAAACACCTACTTTCAGCTTCTACTCAATGGCCACTTTAATAGAAACACCTACCTCATGCTTCCACCCACTGGCCACTTTATTAGAAACACCTACTTTCAGCTTCTACTCAATGGCCACTTTATTAGAAACACCTACCTCATGCTTCCACCCAATGGCCACTTTATTAGAAACACCTACCTCATGCTTCCACCCAATGGCCACTTTATTAGAAACACCTACCTCATGCTTCCACCCAATGGCCACTTTATTAGAAACACCTACCTCATGCTTCCACCCACTGGCCACTTTATTAGAAACACCTACCTCATGCTTCCACCCACTGGCCACTTTATTAGAAACACCTACTTTCAGCTTCTACTCAATGGCCACTTTATTAGAAACACCTACCTCATGCTTCCACCCACTGGCCACTTTATTAGAAACACCTACTTTCAGCTTCCACTCACTGGCCACTTTATTAGAAACACCTACTTTCAGCTTCCACTAACTGGCCACTTTATTAGAAACACCTACTTTCAGCTTCCACTCACTGGCCACTTTATTAGAAACTCCTACCCTGTGCTTCCTCACTGGCCACTTTATTAGAAACCCCTGCCCTGTGCTTCCTCACTGGCCACTTTATTAGAAACACCCCTACCCTGTGCTTCCTCACTGGCCACTTTATTAGAAACACCCCTGCCCTGTGCTTCCTCACTGGCCACTTTATTAGAAACACCCCTACCCTGTGCTTCCACTCACTGGCCACTTTATTAGAAACACCCCTACCCTGTGCTTCCACTCACTGGCCACTTTATTAGAAACACCCCTACCCTGTGCTTCCTCACTGGCCATGGCTGGGGAATAAATGTAATGGAGAAAATCAAGAATTTGGTGAACATGTAAATGATCTGTTTAAATGGCTTTAATCACTAATTTAAACATTAATTTCTTAAAACAAGCAAAATGACCCTCCACTGGAGGTTCGATACACTTGCTATAATCCTAAAACAAGTGAAAATGTCCCTAAAAATGTTGAGCAGTCATATAATACTCTTACAGTCTCCTAATTCGGAGGTATTGGAAACCTGTAACTAGATTTAAGGTGGCAGATTTCATCTCCCAAAACATAGTTTCTCACAGCGCTCGACATTTTCCTCCCCATTCTTCACATCAGACCGAACATTTCCATGAAGACCCCCCCCCCCACCCCCCCTCGGTGAGAGCTTGGAAAGAGCTTGGAGAGAGCACTCTGCATGTGATGTCCTTTTACACATTTCAAATGCTATCAATCAACATTTGGAGTGTGGCTTTGCATAGTAAGCAGCTGTGTGGAGCAGGGCGGGCGGTGCAGAGCCTCAGTGGTGGAGAATTTTAGCATGTTTCAGCGTTCTTCCGCTTGGGCCTCCTCAGATCTGACTCATCTCATTGCTTACTCACATCTCTCCTAACGAGGACCACGTCACTGCATCCGCAACTCTTCAGTTTAGCACTTACAATTAATATCAGTTTTATCGACGGTGTTTAATCAGACAACGTTCTTATAACATGTTTCATTTAAAGTACAGCAAAAAATGTTCTTCACCCACCATCACATCTACAGAACACTTCTGACCCACCATCACATCTACAGTACGCTCCGGACCCACCATCACATCTACAGTACACTCCTGACCCACCATCACATCTACAGTACTCTCCTGACCCACCATCACATCTACAGTACACTCCTGACTCACCATCACATCTACAGTACACTCCTGACCCACCATCACATCTACAGTACACTCCTGACCCACCATCACATCTACAGTACGCTCCTGACCACCATCACATCTACAGTACGCTCCTGACTCACCATCACATCTACAGTACACTCCTGACCCACCATCACATCTACAGTACACTCCTGACCCACCATCACATCTACAGTACACTCCTGACTGACCCACCATCACATCTACAGTACACTCCGGACCCACCATCACATCTACAGTACACTCCTAATGACCCACCATCACATCTACGGTACGCTCCTGACCCACCATCACATCTACAGTACGCTCCGGACCCACCATCACATCTACAGTACGCTCCGGACCCACCATCACATCTACAGTACACTCCTAATGACCCACCATCACATCTACAGTACACTCCTGACTGACCCGCCATCACATCTACAGTACACTCCTGACTGACCCGCCATCACATCTACAGTACACTCCTAATGACCCGCCATCACATCTACAGTACACTCCTGACTGACCCGCCATCACATCTACAGTACACTCCTAATGACCCGCCATCACATCTACAGTACACTCCTGACTGACCCGCCATCACATCTACAGTACACTCCTAATGACCCACCATCACATCTACAGTACACTCCTGATTCACCTGTGTCCAAAGCAGCAGCTGGAGGTGTTCTCACTTTTATTTTTAAAGTGTACAATTAACCTTATTCTTGTTGGATGTGCCTGTTTTTTTTTTTTAATAAACATTCTTTAAATGCTTCTAGAAGCAATTCCATAGAAGAACCACCATAAATAATCATGTTTGTAATCCCCCTTAAACCTTAACTTGATGTAAAGGTTCTTTATATTTGAAGGAATTCAGGCCCAAATGCTCAGCTCACATCCTGACCAAATGCTGCATGCCACATTTTAGGACACATGGACCCACATCCGTATAATGTGGCTTCCGTTAGCTGCATTAGCCTCATAGCTGCAGTGTAAAATGAAAGAATTATGCTTAAGACACCAAAAGTGCAGAAAGCCCAGTTTTTACTAAACCCTCGCTTTAATGAAGGGGATTTTAGTTCTTTGGTTCTCTTTAGACCGGATCTGTCTGACCTCACTGTTTACCCACATTTCTGAGCGAGCGAAAGTCTGATTAAGTGCAGCACCACAGGACCGACAAAAAAATGCCCCTCAACGTTAATGACTTTCTCAGTGTTTTATCAGATTAGTTGGACACTGTCTGTTTATTTAATGACCACTGTCCAGCGTAGCGTTTCTGGACACACTGCTGTTTTACACAGTGCTTCTAAAAGTGCTCATGGTGAAGATTTAACACTGGGATGCTTTGTTATCGCTTCTCTTTAGCTCATTGATTTTGTTGGTGGTGCCAAGGGGCACTGAGGGTCCGGTTAATCTTGGCACCCCCCCGCCCCTCACCCCCAGCCTCCAGCTGCTGATAGCATTCAGATGGTCTTAATTGTTTAACAGAAAAAAGTTACTATCAGCCGTTTCTTATCAGTGTGTCTAGGCGAGGTAATTACGGAGTGTGTGTGGAGTTGGGGGCTGTTTTGATGTACAGGAGGTATAATTACCATCTCTTTCAAGAAAAGTCAAAGTCATTAGCCTCCTTTTTGGGGGAACGTTAATTCATTTCTAATGGCTTTATTACTATTGTGGCTAATGGCGTTATCATTATCATTATCAATGTTATCCGTTCACAGTTTGTGATGTGGTTTCCTCTTCTCAGATTTGATCTGCTCCGCCTGCTGACCCTTCTTTGCTCCATTTAAAAAATGAATCACATAAATACTTTGTGAAAACTTTCCTCCATTGAGGAAAGGCTTTTAACTAGGAAATAAATGATGTATAGAATTCAGAAGCAGGTGCATTTCCCTTTCTTCAAAAATCTATTGTTTCTGAATTTAATTTTATTGCTAATATCCAACATTCATCTAATTTATTTCCCTGGGGTCCACTTATGACTTATGTGTGGGTTTATGGGCCTAAGAATTTCTTAATTAATTTTTACATGTTAATTTTTTCCTAAGTTCTCTTTATCCTTTAAAAATCACAACCTCCTCCATTCTAGAAATATAAGATTTGTCTCTTTGACACACTTTGAATTTCCAGACCAGGCTTCAGTTCAGCAGGTTTGTGACGTCACGAAACTTATATTATTAAATATATTAAACAAGTAGTTTAGCCCCGCCCTTACAAGGAGCCCAGACTGCTTGTGCGAGAATGCAGCATAACTCTGGACAGAGCTTGTTTATATACACACAGTCTTGTGCATAAGTGTTGGCACCCTTGGTAAAATGACTAGTTGAGGTTGAGTGTATAGAGACACACTTCTGCACATTTTATAATTACATAATTACAATTATAACTGAATTTACCAGCGTAACCAACATACAAAAATTGCTTGTTCAGAAATACTGGCATTTATAGTTACATTGTTTCCAGTATGTTAAAATAGGAAACTGAAATGCTAAAATATAGAAACTGTTTATCTATCTATCTATCTACACACACATATATATATATATATATATATATATATATATATATATATATATATATATATATATATATATATATATATATATATATATATATAGAGAGAGAGAGAGAGAGAGAGGGGAGATACAGACAAGTTCATAGAACGTGACCTCATGAACATGAATTATGAATCACATTCAATTGAAAAAAAAAATGTTTGATCAATGTAAGATATGGGATCTTTAATTTACATAAATATATGAGAGGCCTCGGGCTCTTTACTTCATTTGTCTGATACTGATATGTAAAATACCTCTGTTCTAATTGGCTGCCTTGTATTGTGACTAATTCAAAAATCCTCTTGAGCTGAAACTTGAGAATAGGCGGGGCTAGACTGAATAGAATAGAAGGATGCATGTAAAGGTGTCTGGGCAGTTCCCTGTCATAAAAACAGGACATTAAAATGGTGTTTTTGCTGCTTTAAATGGGCTAAACTATCACTGTCATGTGGAGACCATGTATGTTCAAAAAGCCTCCTTAATATTCAGTGGAAGTCAATGTTAAAGATTTTATTCATTTGAGTCATTTAGGAGCATTCCTATTGGTCCATTAATCAGGAAACTCTGAAACAGTGTAAAGAACCATGGCCAGATTCACATTTATAAAAAGTGAGCAGAATTCGGGTTTCCCTGATGTGGCTTTTTTCTAAAAATGCATTAAAGTCTGGTTCAAACTTTTTTTGTGATTTTTTATATTTATATTCTCAGACTCTGTCCCAGACCCCCTTCACCCGAACCCATGAATGTTTAAGGCAGCTGCATTTGGGGCAGCGTCGTTTGCTAAATCACTCCATCCATAACGTCCCGTGTCCCCGAATGGCGTTCATTTTCCAATATTACTCCATCACGCGGTGGGAGTGCCTCAGCCACAGTATCCGTGCTCCCCTCCTAATGTGAGCGATCGCTCCTATTATGAAGTGTAAAAGAAATGTTGGGGTTTGAAAGCCCCCAGACGCTTCATTACCACGGTGTGTTCCGGGCCGCGGTGTGATGGATCTACGTGGCCGTTCCGTTCGCTCCCCATAATGTGACATTTCTGCGGTGTGGGGTTTTGGGTCTCTGTGGGGCAAATAGGATTTTGGAAATGTTATCAAGACTAATAGCAGGTCAGAGTGTCGTCGTGTAACATCTAATAACATATGTAGGTCATTAAGCTCGGAGAACGCACTCAGGCTAAAGGTTCCCCGCTCCGCACTGAACCCAATCAGCTGCTTTAATGAACCAAACCGACTTAATAGGGCCTGAAAAGACACATGAACACTTACACTCATCTGAATTAACTGACTCAACAGCATATACACTACATGTCCAAATGTTTGTGGACACCCCTACTAATGAAGGCATTCAGCTACATTGAGTTGCACCATTACTGACACAGATGTGCAAATGCACACACAGCTTGTCTAGTCCCTGTAGAGAAGAAGTACTGCCAATAGAATAGGACACTCTGGAGCAGATCAACATGAACCTAAATAGAGTCCCCCAGCATTGAGGAGCTGTGGAACAGTGGAAGAACTGTGTTCTCTGGAATGATGGTGGAGGAGCTCCATCCAGTACTTTTGGGATGAGTTGGGGAGTTAGGGATGATAAGGAGGGGTGATGTGATTATCCATCCAACATCCTGAACTCACTAACGTGTTTGTCACTGAATGCAATCAATCAAACAGCAAAGCTCCTCCAGAATCTAGTCTTCTTCTCTGGACAGTAGAGACAGTTACACCAACAGAAGCAGAAGAAAATATTTTCAATAGTGTTGATTTTAGAAGAAACAATGAACGAGCAGGTGTCCCAATACTTTTGGCCATGTAGCGTATTAGCAGTGCTGAATGTTCTACATCTGCTGTTATTTACAAAAACTGCTTCATGCAGTTTCCACACATAAAATATGATGAGATATAGAAGCATGTCAGGCAGAAATGCAAACCTGGCTTAAAAAAATACAGATGAAAGCTAGCGGAGATCAGCTAGCACGCTCTTATTAGCATAACGCTAACTGGCCCAGCGTAGAGCCGCGTTAGCGTTTCTGGGTGAAGTCCTGCAGCTCTGACGTACTGCCCTAGTTCTGCTTCAGTGTCCTACATTTCAACGCAATGCTTTAGGTTTAATGAATCACTGGCCACTTAATTAGAAACCCAGACTTTCTGCTTCCACTCACTGACCACTTTATTAGAAACACCAACCTTGTAGTTCATTGCCGGATTCTCTATCAGAAACACTCACCTTGTGCCACCACACTGGCCACTTTATCAGAAACACCTGCCTTGTGCTCCCACTTTGTGGCCACTTCTGATTAGGTCCTGCTTAAACTGGTGACAGTCTAACTTCAGTGTTTGTTAGCAGGGTTAGCCTAGCATCTCCTGCTGTAAACTGAAGAAGCTCACGCCGGATACAGAACATGACTTGGCCGATCAACTGAATCGGGATCAGAGATCAATCATGCTGATTTGTTTTTTAGCTGAACTGCTCCTTTAAAGCCGTCAGTGTGGGGGACTGGCAGAGCTGTGGGATGTAGGGCGAGGTGGTGTGGGGGTTTATCTGATGCTTAAAGCCGCGTCAGCCTGGGGCCGGGTGTTTGGCTCTGGATGCAGAGCGCTCACATTGATAGGAAAGTTTGTTTGAAAGTGTGAAATTTGCAGAGGCAGGCTTATCGTAAATGACATGAACACGGATGAGCGGAGATGATGCTACAGAACATAATGTGAACTGCGTTGAGTACAACCAACCTCAACTGGAAATCTGTTATTGACAGTACTGAAGCGCTTTTCCTCCACACTGTTCCTCATCTGAAGATAAATACACAGTACTGAGGTTTTACTCTCCTCACCCCATCACTCTACCCCCGTCTCTCAGCAGTGAGAGGGTTCTACTGTAGAAGCTCCAGATCTCCTCAGAACAGATAAATCAGGTGAACATAAATCCAGTAAAAAGAAGAAACGTACTGAAGAAAGTTGTGAGATTTTGTCGGTGAACTAGTCTGAAGAACAGAGCTCGGTTCCTCCAGGGTTCTCCTGGACGCCCCCCAGTCCAGCCAGCACAGCATGGAGGATGTGTTCAACTCCATCAGCAGCAGCAGCAGCAGCTCACCTGATTCACCATCATTAAGCCCTGATTTACCACTAAACCAGGTGTTGATAGGAGAACTATACCACATGGACAAAAGTATTGGGACACCTGCTCATTCAGTGCTTCTTCTGAAATCAGGGGGATTAAAAGAGCTGATCCTGCTTCTGTTGGAGTAACTGTCTCTACTGTCCAGAGAAGAAGACTTTCTACTAGATTCTGAAGCAGCATTGCTGTAAGGATTTGATTGCATTCAGCAACAGGAGCATTGGTCAGGTCAGGATGTTGGATGATGATCCCCAACTCATCCCAAAAGTACTGGTTTGAACACAACCATCACACCTCCACAGCTCAGTGCTGTAATGGGTGCAATTTCAACTGTTAGCTGAATGCATTTATTAGAAAGTGTGTCCACAAACATTTGGACATATAGTGTATAAATAATACTAGACTCCATGAGGAGAACTTTGGAGATGTTCTAATGATGAACACAGTGATGGAGTACCACCACCACTTTCTGTAGGAGTGATATTACTAGTGTTTATTCTAATATTAGTGTTTAACTGAGCAGATTTACACAGGGGGACTAACACTTTTTCACAGTACTGTTTGCTCTGTGTGGAGCTTTCTCTTTGGACTGCTTCAGTAAAGGGATGTAACTCTTTCCCCTGTATTTTCTAGCGTTCTTGAACCGTCATTATCCTCAAGTGCCCGTTTTCCCTGCAGTTTGCTAGTAGACCACTCCACCTGTAATGACACCATTCTAAGAACATGGAGGAGCGATTGTAAGCCTTGGATGCTTAAGTCTTCTCAGACTGCAGCCAGTTTCCAGACTCTCGCGCTTGGAGGAGAACACTAATACCACTCATGCTGTCGTTCAGACGCTGCAGTTTATATAACAACACAGAGAGAGGAGCTGGAAGAAACTGGCCCATTGGAACTCATTCCTCAATAGAGCAAAGTACAGACAGACCTCAAGGCCCTACTGCGTTTAGCTTTGCTATGTTCTTCACTCCACGTTCTAGATAACAGTGAGGCATCCACTGTCAGAAACCTCACTGGCAAATTAGCGTAACTTCGGCTTTAATACCATCTGTAAATATCAAAAATCTCACACATGACTCGCATGTAAGAGAATGAACATACATATACATACTTTACATGCATGTGTATACAGTGGGATGCAAAAGTTTAGGCACCCCTTGAGTGGAAGCTGATCTGATCTCCAAAAGTCAGGAAGTTAAAGATGAACATTCTCGTCAACATTTTAATCAGGATCAGTGTTTTATTTCAGTTTTGTACAATTTTAATGGACATTTGCAAAAGTTTGGACACCCCAAGAGATCAGCGCTCTCAGAGCTTAATCAGCTCGTCAGGCTGTGGCTTGTTCACGGTCGTCGTTGGGAAAGATCAGGTGACTAGCAAACTAGTCAACCATCTGTATAAAGCTGGTTAACAAGTAAGCCCAGTCTGACATCCAGCTTGTTCAAATTGACAGACCAGCTAAACCATCAAATCCAAATGAAAGCAAATGCTATGCTGATCAAGAATTAATCTTGCCAACCAGTATAGGGCATGTTTTCACCTGGATGACCAGCTTTTCAACCACCTTGACCATCAAAGACCAGTCAAAACCTTCTGAAACCATCTCCAACTTCTTGAGCTGGATTTCTCAGCAAGGCAATAATGTATTAGTAATTCTAATCTGTAATGAAGGTTTGCATCAGATTAGTTAGCACTATGCTAACTGATGGGCTGTAAGCTTCCATTACTTGTTTGCAACATTAGCTTTGCGGGTCCAGGGTACATCTAAAGAAGAGAACTTGTCTGATTGACTACATTTGCTTTCAGAGAGAAAGTGTGGAAGTTTTCAGCTGAACTGTCACTTGAATGGATCTCTCTGGTTAGTGGATGCCTTTAAAAGTCTTGGGAAGTTAAAGTTAAGTCATTAAACAAGCCAGAGAGACACTGGCTGGAGTTACATTAACGTCACAGGGATTTATATTTACCGCCTCCGGACTGTGCAGGAGAAAAGGTGGCAAAGTCATTAAATAATCTTCATCTCCTAGATAAGGAAATACTTTCTGTCTGCGCTGTAAATCTGACGGCTTCTCCCAGCGCCGATTAGTGTCCCTTCTAGTGTCTTAAACGCTGAGTCATCGGTTCTCCAACGCCAGCATCATAGAACCGGGGCTCTGGTTTGGTGGGCTAAAACATGGCGTGTTGTATAAAATAAGCAGTCTATAATTTTGTAATTACGATATGACTAACAGGGTTGTATTTCGCAGGGCGTTTGCCTATCTGGAGGGCGATCCGCAGGGGGATGGCGTTACGATGCGACTGGCTGTTATGTGCAGATAAACACTGTTATTTTACGGGGGAAGAGTAGCTCATGCCTGCACAGCTCCGTTACAGCCTCTAATGGCTCAGTCATGGCTCAGCCTCCCTCCACTTTGTGAGGACGCCAGATAAATGGTGCACATTCGATTGCAGTGCATTTGCAATTTATTTGGTGGCAAGACATGCAACAACCCAATTACTTATAATCATGCAAAACCATGCATGCGGTGGGTTGGGTATTAGACGTTAATGAAATGTAACCCGGTGGCATTCATTGCCCTCCACTACTGAGCCGTTTCCTCAGCTGAAATGTAAATGCACGTTTATTTCTGGCTCTGACAGAATTGGCAAATCCCCATCAACCACTACAAGCGCATCCCGTCGTAAGGCAGTAATTCAAAGGCCTGTTTAACGTGCCCTCTCTCTCTCTCTCTCTCTCTCTCTCTCTCTCTCTCTCTGTCGAATACTGGAAGTGTTCATTCCTGAACTCACAGGTTTAAGCATTACTGGAGCAGCTTGGGTTGGAGGAGAAATTTCAGAGGAGAAAATCCATAAGACTACAGGGCTCCTTCACTTCTTAGCTCCTTCGCTTCTTCGCTTCTTTCAGCTTTTTTTGTTGTTCTCCACAAGCTTGTTTTCAGCTGCCGCTGTTTGAATGTTCTAGTAAATAAAAGATAAGCTCATGCTAGCTCGCCTGCATGCTGCACACTGGTGTTAAGCCCCCGACGTACACACCAACATCCCTGCACACCTTCAGTCCACTTCTCATCTCCTTCTTCTTCATTTCTCCATCTTCACCCAGGTTTGTTTCAGCACAGAAGCTCAAACACAAATAAAGTGTGGAAGTAAAAGTGAAGAGCAAACTGTTCTGATTCGCTGACCTTCAAACGTTGATGTACTGAAGCTTAAAATCTTTGATTTTTTGGTGAAAATCCACTGATTCTAAAGGTGCTTGTTTTTGTCACTGTACAGTGTACAGCGAAATGTGTCCTCCGCATTTAACCCATCTGGTAGTGAACACACACTCACCCACACACATGTGTTAGGGGCAGTGAGTACACACACACACACCCAGAGCGGTGGGCAGCCAACTCCAGCGCCCGGGGAGCAGAGAGGGTAAAGGGCCTTGCTCAAGGGCCCAACAGTGGCAGCTTGCCGAGCCCGGGAATCGAACCCACAACCCTGTTATCGTTATCCTGGCGCTCTAACTGCTGAGCACCACTGCCCTAACTGCCCAAAGTGTTTCCTGGTGAGGCAACGTTAATGTAGTTTTCTACTCTGTTCTCCATTCTTACTTTTATCACATTAAACAGTTTTAATCTGATTCAGACAGATGTCTTTAGGCTGCAGTCAAGATCAGACTGAATTTGTAGTTAGACCAAATTGTGTGGGGATTAGATTACACTGTGTCTGACTTCAGGCGGGATCAAAGGGAATTTTGTCAGGTTCAGAGCAAATTGTCTTGGGCTTTAGTTAAGTTTAGATGGGTTGGTGTCACTTCAATTGTGATTAGATCGATCCTACAGACAGGATCAGACGGAATTGTGTAGGGTTCTAATGGAATTGTCTCAGGCTACAGTCGGGATCAGATATAATTGTGTAGGGTTCTAATGGAATTGTCTCAGGCTACAGTCGGGATCAGATATAATTGTATCAGGCTACAGTCGGGATCAGACAGAATTGTGTAGGGTTCTAATGGAATTGTCTCAGGCTACAGTCGGGATCAGATATAATTGTATCAGGCTACAGTCGGGATCAGACAGAATTGTGTAGGGTTCTAATGGAATTGTCTCAGGCTACAGTCGGGATCAGATATAATTGTCTCAGGCTACAGTCGGGATCAGATATAATTGTCTCAGGCTACAGTCGGGATCAGACGGAAGTATGTTGGGTTCTTATGAAATTGTGTTGGGTTCAGATAGGATTTAGCTGCGCTGCAGTTGGACAGAACTTGGACAGTTGGTTCCAGATATTAGTTGTTGGGTTTCTTGTTTGGCTTTTCTTGCAACATTTTGAAGCTTTGATCTTCAATAGAGTGTCAGAATGCTGTTCTCCTCTACTCCCAAAATCTGTCTGGGTGAAAGGCTCAGGTGCAGCGGATGCAGCAGGTGCAGCAGGTGTAGCAGGTGCATATGCAGAAAGAAACAATGAGATGTGTCAGACACTTGCTGGGCGATGATGCTATTCCAGTCACACAGGGACACACATACTGCTCTGATTCTGCCCCACGCTGTCTGTTCACGGCCCCCTGCCAGGTTCAAACGCTCTCCCTCACACACACACATACATACACACATACATACGCAGCATACTCATCCACACCCTCCTGTCAACTCTCATCATAAAGAGCCTTTAAAATCGGGTCTGGACGTGACGGGTAGGCCATCCCGTTTAGCGCGCTGCTTCATGCTGAAACCGCCTGTGTTTATCAGTCTCAGCCTGTTTGTTTCAGTCCGAGGCTGGAGCTGATGGATCTTTCTCCTGGAGCTTCTCGCTCAAATGTGTCCCAGCCTCTCTGTGTTTGACTCCTTTACTGCTGAGTGTGCATAATCAGGGTGCTCCCCAGAGGACAAGGGCAGTTTGAGTTCAGCTTTAACAAAATAAACCATCTCTCTGCTTCACCTGTGAGAAACCTCTGTGGTGAGAAATGTGTTTACCCAGATTCCTCCACCTTTCTTCACGCGCACGGTCCACCAGGGAATACTGCACAGAGCCCCAGCTCAGGGACGTCATTATTTTACATACAGCATTTTGATGTGTGTAAATAAGACCTTGCTTTGTGTGTGTGTGTGTGTGTGTTTGCTACGTACCACTTAAAACTTTCTTATTTCAATATTTTCCACATTTTATAATAACATGAAGAAATCAATATCATATCAATATCAATATTCATTATAATATTCATAATATCATGTAAACAATTGTACAGTAATCAAAACATCCAAAACCAACCCAGAGTTTCCTCAATTTTACATGTAATAATAATAAACTACTGACGTACTGATGCAGTTCATCAGCAGTACACTAGGACTGCTAATCAACACACAGGATAAATATTCATATTAACAGCAGAGTGATTATTACAGTATGATACAGAATTCAGTTGATGTGAAGTGTGGTCATATCTCAGTAGCAGCTTTGATTGTGGCTCAACCAGTCAGATTTTATGTTGAACCAATCAGATTTTAGAACCAGAACTGCATAACATTTAGACCTGCTCACTTCCTGTGACTGGGATCTGGACTGTATACTGTCAGATTTTAGCTTCATGTGTTTACACTGGGCAGTCGAATGCGTCTCCAGTTAGTCAGACTGACATCCGATTGCTGTGTGGGATGGAATATGCAAATTTGCTCTTTGCACAGCAATTATTACTGGTGTTCTGGTTGTAGTGGGAGGAGTTTTGATTGTAGTGGGAGGAGTTTTGGGTGTATTGGGAGGGGGTTTGATTATAGTGGGAGTAGGCTGAGTTGTACAGGGAGGGTTTTTTGTTGTACAGGGAGGAGTTTTGGTTTTTGGGAGGAGTTTAGGTAGTATTGGGAGGGGTTTTGATTTTGGGAGGAGTTTGGGTTGTATTAGGAGGAGTTTTGATTGTGTCAGGAGGGAGTTTGGTTGTAGTGGGAGGAGTCCAAGTTGTACAGGGAGGGGTCTTGTTGCACTGAAATGGGTTTTGGTTCTAATGGAATGAGTTTTGGTTTTTGGGAGGGGTTTGGGTTTACCAGGAGGAGTCTGAGTTGTATAGGAAGTGGTTTTGGTCATACTGGGAGGGGTGACAATTGACAATTTTCACATAAATAATAAAAAAACACTGGCCGATTCTCCTGACTGGA
Source organism: Salminus brasiliensis (assembly GCF_030463535.1). Taxonomy (NCBI): domain Eukaryota; kingdom Metazoa; phylum Chordata; class Actinopteri; order Characiformes; family Bryconidae; genus Salminus; species Salminus brasiliensis. The sequence continues at coordinate 817,738 of NC_132888.1, forward strand.
CATTTTTAATGCATTAAAAAAAACTAATGCTTATTAAAAATGAGTACCAGCTGATTCAGTTTAAGCTTAGTTATTGAGCATACTGGGCACCATTTGCAAGATTTGTGCGTATTTATGTGTTTTAGGTGTAAACATTTGTTCTACATTTTGCAAATTCTTGTGAACATCAACCAATTTCTTTTGTTTTACTTGCTTACTTATCTTTCTTACAACAAAAATAAACTTGTGCACTGAAAGAACATAACTCAGCAGCTTCAGGACCATACTGATGCTCCACTGACTGGAACAGGGAGAAGGGCGTCTCCGTCATTCCCACTCCGGGCCGGAGCGCTGCTGCTGCTACTGCACTATGGAGGTTTGGTGGTGGAGCTGCAGGAGGAGAACCTCTCTCCAGAACTGCTGCTGTGTAACGCTGCAGAACCCATAGAGTCATATTACTGTAAAATCCTGTAGTGTTACTCTACCACCTCAGCCCACATGCTGCTCCACCTTCAGATCAAGCTTCTGCAGCTCTCACACTGTCCAGAAATGCACGTGAACAGCTGTCCATGAGGGGGCGCTCAAAGAATTACACTCCCCAACTGTAGGGGGAGCCCAGGAGTAATATGACTCATAATTTTTTATTATTAAAACTTTCTAAATAACCTGTGCTGTGTGTGTGTGTGTGTATGTATGTGTTCTTTGTATTCAGAACCAATACCACCTGCAGATGACAACACGTGTGCCCCCTTCTGGCCTGGCGGAGCTGCTGCTGGCTGTGCTGGTGAGGGAGGGGTGGCAGGGGGGTGCTGCTGTCCTCTGTCCAGGTGCGGGTGATTCTGAGATACTGGAGATACTTCAACGACGGGGCAAGCTCGGGCTGGACGGGGCGCACTGGCACCTCTGGGAAACCCTTGACCTCTCCCGCCCCCAGAGAGCAGCCGAGAGCCGAGAGGAAGCGGATAATGAGAAAGAAGAAGAGGTGACTGGGTTTATTTATTTATTTATTTATTTATGAATCATTTTAAAAACATTATAGATTAACCCCTTAAACTGTGCAGGTCTGTGTGTGGGTCCTCAGCGACTACAGAACATTAGTTCCACAGTGGCTGCTGAATAATGCATGAATAAACACATATAGATTTATGTACGATAACTAAAAGACATGTGTTAAATCTTATTTATTAACCTCACCCATGTTTAATATTTTTGATATTTTATGAATCAAGTCATAATGCATTTTTACACAACTATTTTCCAGCCTGTCTTTTTGCCTTTAAACAGAATTAAGCAGACTGTTTCTGTTACTGTACCTTTAAGACTGCTCCGTTCTCATTGGCCGCCCTGTTTAGTGCTTCTTTCAAACAGACCTGGATGAATAATGAACCTTATAACTTTACTTTGAATGGGTGGGGCTAAACTGCTGTAGGTTGAGTAGGTGGAGATGTATGTGAATGTAAATATGCTGAATTTAAAATGGGTATTTTTCCATGTTAGATAGATAGTAGGTGGATATAGAGTGGCTATGCAGTTGCTATGTGGTTGTTATGTGATTGCAATGGCATCTCTGGAGGTTGCTATGGTGTAGATGCGTGGTTGCTATAGTGTTGCTAGGTGGTTTTTAAGTGAAAATAATAAGTTTTCCAGATGGTAGCTAGGATTTTGCTAATTAGTTGCTATAGTGTTCCTAAGTAATTGCAATGGCATCTCTGGTGGTTGCTATGGTGTAGATGCATGGTTGCTATAGTGATGCTAGGTGGTTGTTAAGTCAAAATAACATGTTTCATCATATTTTTAGTTCAAATAGTGAGGAAAATGTGTTTTTTATATAAACTATAATATTTTATAAAGATTAAATGATGGTTCTGCCAAAATATTCATCAAATGTTCCTTTAGTAGCTTTTCACTGCAACTACAAGGCTTTTACAGCTAACAGGTAATAGAAACATATATCCCACCAATTAGCATGGTGCTAACTGCAGGCCTCCACCTCCACACGGTTTGAGGAGAGTGTCTGATGATGTAAGCCTGCAGTTAGCACTATGCTAATTGGTGTACATAAGCTTTTATTGTTTGTTAGCTACATTAGCCTCCTAGCTCCAGTGCTGAGACTATAGAAGCCAATTTCAGATGCCAAATATGTCTGACTGCTTACATTTCTGGTGGGATGTGAATGTGGGCTGGTCTATCACTGTAAGGGGTTTAACTGATTAAATAAAAATAAAGTCCGCACAGTTTTCCTGTTTTTAGGTGACCAAGCTCCTCTCTCAGCTCTTGAGCCGGACCCCCTCGTCCCTGGCCTCCAGTGTTCTCCTGTTCGGCTCGGACCCAGAGTGTGTGGCCACTGTCCTGAGGGGGGCGTCCCAGCTCAGCCTGACACTTCATCCCACACACTGGATAATGGGCTTCCCCCTTAGCCTGGACGCTCTCCACTCCATCGGCTCCCCGCTGGGCCTGCTGGCCTATGGAGAGGTTAACCGCAAACCGCTCAACTTCTACATCCGGGACGCGCTGCAGCTGATTGGTCGAGCCGTGTTTGCTGCCACCTCGGTCCGACCCGACCTAGCGCTCATCCAAAATACGGTCAACTGCTTTGACAAGCCCAGTAAGCACGAGGTGCCCTCTTCTGGACAGTACCTGGCCAGGTAAGCATTCAGGGGCAAAGTTTGGGCAGCTGTCACATTGTGTCACATTGTTGCAAATCTAAAATATTAACACCGCTGCATGCTAAGCTAACACCGCTGTGCACTGAACCGCCATCAGAAGACTGACCATCACTAAAATACCCTAAACTGAGCAGTGAGCCATGTCCTGTGTAGGGGTTAAGAGCATGTAGCAGTTTAGGCCACAATTTGAGTAGCTGGTGTTGCAGCACGGTTCTTTTTAGAGAGTATTGGTCTTCTCCTTGCTTCCCTGCCATGTACAGCATTCCTGTTCAGTGTTTGCCTGATGGTCTTTTCTCATTATGTCAGTGTAATCACACACATGGACAGACATGCAGAGTATGCAGCTTTTAAATTGTCTCTTTGTTTTGTTGATAAAAACACAAACTCATGAGAAGAGAGACAAGACTGCACCTGAGTCATTGTCTTGCCGCATAGCCCACTTACGGTCAAGCTTCAGTTCATGGACCCTGACATTGTCCTGTAGAATCTGCTGGTGCAATCCAGAGTTTATAGGTCCAGCAGTAAGGATGTTATATTTTGGAATGCAGTGTTTGGTTTATACTTTATACATTTAACGTTTCATTTAAACAATATGTCCCATCAGCTACTGGCTATGATACTGCCACCCTCATTCTTCACAGTTTTAATGGGGTTCTTATGTTGGTAGGTTTTTATCTACCTGGTATCACACCTGAAACTAAACCATGCTACTACTAAAAGACTGCACACCAAAAGGTATTAATTTGTAGGTTTTGTTGCCATGCACCCTCTGGATTTTATTCACATTCACAAGTGTTATTGCAACCGAGCACTATGGCAACAATACCTTCAGAGACAGTCGGACGTGCAGGTAGGTGTTGCCTGTGTTCCGACTGAAGGGTTTTAAGGTGAAGCTAGATTAGATAGAAGTGTTTATTGCGTAGATGCTAGATTTCTTAACTGGATTGATAAAGCGATAGTTGCACATCCTTCAGGTTGTTGGGCAGCTAGCATTAGCTAACTAATATGCTTGCAAGCTTCTTGGCGCTTGGTGGCGCAAGTAATGCAAATGTGCGTTTAGACGTGCAGTGTGTTTGCCGTCAGTTACGACGTGCGGTTGAGTGGCCTTGTGCATTTGTCAGATTTCTAATAACCATCAAAACATAGCTAGTAAAGTACCATTCCCACAATGCCACATCACCAATTGCTTTGGTGCAGTTTTTGTTAGTTAAATGTAGCCAAGCATAAAAGTTTCAGCTGCTGCAGTCTTTTAGGAGTGTGGTTACATTTCAGGTGTGTGTCGGTTGTTATTCAGGCTTGGTTTCACCAATAATTCTATGTTCGATTTTGGATGTTCTTGTTCAGTGTTTGCTTAATGGTCCTCATGTTTCTCATTATTGTTACATGACTATGTTATAAATTACATCCCATGTAGACAGACATGAGTCTACACTTATGTTGGATGGGCTGAACTATTGCAGTCTGTGCTTTTATAGAAAATTCAATTTCAATCAGATAATAGTCAGAAATAATTCTAAAATCTAAAATTCTACAAATAATCTACAATATGTCTTTTGTTCTTAATAGAAATCATTTTGACTACTAAGAGTTAAACAGCTCATAATTCTGCAAGCCAGAGTAATAAACGATAGTACGTGTTCAAAAATCACTGAAACTCTCCTTTTCCACTCCTGGTGTTCTCACCCTGCTCCAGTTTATTACACTCAGAGCCGCTGGAGAGTCTGAAACTCGATTGCCTCTTAACTCCAGTTTCAGCTTTCACTTCAGAAAGCAAGCTGTTCCTCCTGTGTGTTTTTACAGGAAGCTGTTAGTGATCAGACCACAGGGCACTCCGTCTGCGATGATGGATGGGTGCAGTAATTCATATATGCATACATCCAGACTCATCTGAGTGCAACATAAACCAGTACTGAGAAGAAGCAATTTCATCCCCTGCACTGGGAAGTTTGTGAACCCTGTTCAAGTCTCTGTATTTCTTCACGAATTTCACTTAAAATGTGATCAGATCTAAATCTAATCCCTAAAGCCAGACAAAGAGAACCCAAATTACATTATCCAACACTGAATACACTACATGTCCAAATGTTTGTGGACACCTGTTTCAATGACACGCACACACAGCTTGTCTAGTCCCTGTAGAGAAGAAGTACTGCCAATAGAATAGGACTCTCTGGAGCAGATCAACATCGTGACCCTATTGGCTCCATGCTGCCTAATGCCAGGCGTGGGCTAGCGGGGTATAAAGCCCCCCAGCATTGAGGAGCTGTGGAGCAGTGGAAGAACTGTGTTCTCTGGAATGATGGAGGAGCTCCATCCAGTACTTTTGGGATAGGTTTGGAAGCTGGAAAGGATGAGATGGAGTGGTGATTATCCAATGTCCTAGCCATGGTGCTCTAGTTGCTGAATGCAATCAAATCCTCACAGCAATGCTTCTCCAAAATAGACTAATAGTTCAAAGATACCTCTAAGCTTTAGACTAAGCACAAGACAATAAGGTGACCACAGTACTCTGCCATTCGCCCAAGTCCTCTCAGAAGAGGAGGGTCTTCAGTCTGGGTTTGAGGACAGCGAGCGTTGGACTCTGCTGTTCGGACACCCAGGGGAAGTTCGTTCCACCACTTCGGTGCAGGACAGTAAAAAGTCTGGACACTCGTCTTCCGTGGATCTTAAAGGATGGCGGGTCGAGCCGAGCCGTACTTGAAGCTGGAAGGGCTCTTGGTGCAGATTGGCTTTTGACCATCGCCATCAAGTGCGGAGGGGCTGGCTGGTCCAGTCTTGGCTTTGTAGACCAGAGTCAGGGTCTGAATCTGATGAGGGCAGCAGCTACAGGAAGCTACAGTGAAGAGAGAACTCAGCAGAGGAGGAGCTGAACATGGCTGAACTTAGAAACCTTGAAGACGACCCGACCTGTGCCGCTGTGTTCTGGATCAGTTGCAGGGGTCTGATGGTGAGCAGAGGAAGACCAGCAGGAAGAGAGTGGTCAAGTCTTGAAGTGAGGAGAGACTGAACGAGCACCTGGGTGGCCTCTCTAGAGAGGAAGGGTGGAATTCTCCGGATGTTGTACAGGAGAAATCTGCAGGACCGAGTTACGTTTGGGACATGACTTGAGAAGGATAACTGATCATCCACAGCTACACCAAGGCTTCGAGCTTCTGTAGAAGGAGTGACCAGTGAGCTCTCAAAGGTGATGGCAAGATCGTTTTTAGGTCCAGCAGTTCTCGGGATGTACAGCAGCTCCGTCTTGCTGGGGTTGAGTTTGAGGTGGTGAGCAAAAAGAGACAATATATGGATATGTTTAAAATAAATAATACTTAAGTATTCAATACTTTTTCAAAAAGTTTGTTTTGCCATGTGCTCCCAAGCACATGGCTCTGTTTGTGTCTTGTCTGCACTAGCCACGCCTGTCCATTAGTGCTTCTCCTTTGTAGCCACGCCCCCTTGTTAGTCCCAGGTGTTCCTCGTGAGTCTCTTGTTAGTGTCTGTATAAGTACCCCTCTGTTTCAGTCGTCCCTTGTCTGGTCGTGTGCATGTGTGAGAGAAGATGTTCTTGTTGTGTTCACGGCCATGGCAGTTCACGGTTTGTAGATTTGGCCTGTTTATGGGATTTTTGTGTTTATTTAGTAAGTTTTGCTTTGCTTGTTTGTTTGGTTTCTGTTTGTTCTGTTTTCTTGTCTGGCATTAAATTATCCTGCGAATACGTCCGCCTCTGTCTGGTGACAAACCGTGACAAGGAATGAGATTAAATCAGACTGAGTGCTCAACATTAACTCAAGGATTCATTAAAAACACCTAATATTAGAGTGACTTGTCATTGTTGTTGTACTACTGCTTCCACATATTGTTCTTCTTTTTTGTTAGGGTCTAATAATTATACTGTCATTGTTGTGAGCTCAGAGACGCAGGCTGACATAAATGCAAGTAATTCAATAGAAAACAAAACAAAGAAAACTGGAATCAAATAAACAGAAACTGGAGAACAAAACTAAGACGAGAAACAAAAACACAGGAAGTAAACAAGCCGAGAAACTCACAGCGAACTGAAGTATAACACACACACAAAGACAGGGACCTCTGAAACAACGAGACTACTTATACACAGAGCGGCAAGGCACACCTGAGACTAACAAAAGGCAGGGCTACAAAAGAGGCACAGGTGGGAGCACTAACGAAAAGGTGGGGCTAAGGCAGAGACAAGGAACAAACGCAAACCGGGCCGTGTGCTAATGAACACGTGGGGGAAACAAAGAAAATGACAGACGGGCTCAAACAGGACAAAGTGTGGCATTAGAATCTGGAACATCTGGAGCAGCTGGTGTAGATGTTGATCTGTTTAGTTTTCTCTGAATCACTCTCAGTGTTCAAGTGTTCAGGTGAAGAGCTAACATAAGGCCAAGAGACATCGCTCTCTGAGTCTGAGGCTCCTTCACTGCTGCTGTTTATTTCTTTTAGCGACGTTGTAGAGATGAAGAAGACAAATGTGTCGTCTTTTAGTGTTATTTATTTTTTAAATAACACTAAGTTTATTACAAAAAAGTACAGAGTCTTGATAGAGCATTAGAAGTTTCTGCTTGGGAGGAAGCTCAAGCCACTTCGAATCCTCTCTCTCCCCGGCTCCCAGAACTGTAAGATAAGGGGTTAAACATGTCCATATTCTGAGATTAATGGTTATATTATATTTGCAGATAAGTCAGCCATGAAGCTGCATACCCGACACTACCATCAGAGTTAGCCTCATGCAGGGTCTGAACATCAGCTACAGTCATTTTACTCTTCCCTGAGAACATTATCCGGTTAGGTTGTGGTTATGCTGATGTTGGCTTGTCCTGTGGATGTTTTTATTCTTTTGCTGTATTTGGTAAATCAGAAACTTCATGGTTTAGGCCTGTTCTCTGGGGTAAATATTAGCCACGTTGTCAGGGTAACTGCTGACCCGCTGGAATTGCAGTGAAAACAGCTGGCTTGGCCTTTCGAGGCATAAATGCTTAGAACATTTTTGTGCTTATTAATGAACAAATAACCATGTCAGACTAAAATATGCTCCAATATAATAAGTGTACAGATCGATTGGCCTGGGTGGTTTATTATGTTAAAGCTTTTACATCTCATATTATATTTCAAATAACATGAAACATGTGTGTGTGTGTGTGTGTGTGTGTGTATATATATATATATATATATATATATATATATATATATATATATATATATATATATATATAATCACATATATTATGCATATGTCACTGTGCATATAATGTCACTGAGTTTTGGACAATTGGCTGGCTCTTTTGTTTGTTTGTCTGCACATGAATCTCAAGTTAAGAAGTAATTAGTGAGTTATAAATGGGTCAGAATACTCCTAAATGACGCACAAGTCTAAGTACTACCTTGGTAATCAGTATTGGGAGACGCTCGTAATTTTAGGAATCTTTTTAAGTTCGAGGTTATGAAGTGCTTAACATTATGAAGGTTTTGGGAAGCCCACCCCAGCTCATTAATAAGCCCTTTCAGAGTTGCAGGGGGAGTGTTATAGCAGGGCATCCACTAAACTATACAGGGCAGTGTGCCTCCAGGACCAGGGTTGAGAAACACTTATCTAGACTATGTTTATTATAGAGAATTATAATTGCTAAGCTATTTAGTTTTCAACAAAGACATTTACATTTATTTATTTATTATATTTACAGCATTTAGCTGACGCTCTTATCCAGAGCGACTTACAAGGTCACTCGTATTACAGAGGTGGGTCAATGTAGTGTTAGGAGTCTTGCCCAAGGACTCTATTGGTATAGCGCAGCACAGTCACCCAAACCGCGAATCGAACCCCCGTCTCCCACATGGTGTGGTAGCTCAGTGGCAGGTAGTGGTGTTGTGCCATACCAGCCACCAACATAGCACCCAACATAGCATAATGTTAGAAACTTATGTTTAGTAAATAAATAAATAAACTGCTAGTTGTTGAGATGATTGTTTAGTTAGTTAATTTGGGTTTGGGTAATGTAGTTTTATGGATTATATGAAATTTTGACCACAATTCAGGTCAATTTATGAAGAAATACAAACTTTCTAGTGCCTCTTTATGACATATGTGCCTACTATGCCACTGTAGGTGCTATGTTGGCCTAATGCATGGCCTCATGCATGTGTTCAGTGTTCTACAGTTGCTGAGCACACCCATCATACAGTCATAAAAACTATAGTGATTTAATTTATCACAATATTGACAAAATATATCATCATATTTCGCACATCTGTTCATAACTGTATAACATATGTAATCATAAGGATGTTTAAAATATCCTCTTCATTTCAAATGCCTTTTTTTCATTAAATATGGTTATAAAATGCCAGTCTCTACTCGGCGGTATGCAGAGCACGGCCCCTGCTGTCACAGGCCACACACTGACCTCTATCTAACAGGACAGAGCTCAGTCTAACCAAAGCCTGCCAAGATCCGCCTCTGGCCTGCTAATGCCAGAACATCCAGGCCAATGTCAAGCTCTACTAAATCCTCCTGTCCTTTTCTTCTCAGACTGATACACCCCAGACACACTCTCTTTATCATCTAAGAGCACTTACATGTATATGTTGGCAAGAGATTCCCCAGCCTGATGCCTGATCCTGTGTAAAGGGGAGAGGGAACCAGAGTGGGGGTTTGCTGCTTTAGACTGATCTGGATTGTTCAGATACTGACAGTTGCTTCCTGAATCTTCAAGCTCTGAATCTTCTGACAAAACTAGGCAATGCTAAGCAAAGTAAGTCAGGGTTATTTGACAGCATGTACAAAATGTAAGATTAGAAATGGAAATAGATCCATTAGAAATTAAACACGATTTAAACAAAAATAAGTAACAGGTAAACGTGCACCCTAACTCTAACCCTAGGAATGAAAAATGTCTAGAGGGTAATATAGGTTACATAGAGGTTACATATTGGCTTATAGAGGGTTCTAATGAGTATCAAAGGGTATATATGATTCTATAGGATTGTAGAGGCTATAGAGGATCATAGAAGTTATATAGGTGTCGTACAGCGGGTTCTAGAGATTATAGAGTATTATACTGGGTTGTAGTTGAGGAGTATAAAAGGTTATAAAGGAGGTTATAGATGATAAAGGATTGGGATTATACAGTGGGGGGAAAAAAGTATTTAGTCAGTCACCAATTGTGCCAAAAGTTCTCCCACTTAAAAAATGAGAGGCCTGTAACTGACATCATAGGTAGACCACAACTATGAGAGACAAAATGAGAAAAACAATTCTGAAAATCACATTGTCTGATTTTTTATTGTCTGAAGTTTATTTGCAAAAAATGGTGGAAAATAAGTATTTGGTCGCCTACAAACAAGCAAGATTTCTGTCTGTCACAGACCTGTAACTTCTTCTTTAAGAGGCTTCTCTGTCCTCCACTCATTACCTGTATTAATGGCACCTGTTTGAACTGGTTAACAGTATAAAAGACACCTGCCCACAACCTCAAACAGTCACACTCCAAACTCCACTATGGTGAAGACCAAAGAGCTGTGGAAGGACACCAGAAACAGAACTGTAGACCTGCACCAGGCTGGGAAGACTGAATCTGCAATAGGCAGCAGCTTGGTGTGAAGAAATCTACTGTGGAGCAATAATCAGAAAATGGGAGACCTACAAGACCACTGCTAATCTCCCTCCATCAGGGGCTCCACGCAAGATCTCAGCCCGTGGGGTCAAAATGATCACAAGAACGGTGAGCAAATATCCCAGAACCACACGGGGGGACCTAGTGAATGACCTGCAGAAAGCTGGACCAACGTTACAAAGGCTACCGTCAGTAACACACTACGCCGCCAGGGACTCAGATCTTGCAGTGCCAGACGTGTTCCCCTGCTTAAGCCAGTACAGATCCGGCCCGTCTGAAGTTTGCTAGAGAGCATTTGGATGTTCCGGAAGAGTTTTGGGAGAATGTCTTATGGTCAGATGAAACCAAAGTAGAACTGTTTGGTACAAACACAACTCGCTGTGTTTGGAGGAGAGTGAATGCTGAGTTGCATCCAAAGAACACCACACCAACTGTGAAGCATGGGGGCGGCAACATCATGCTTTGGGGCTGTTTCTCTGCAAAGGGACTAGGACGACTGGTCCGTGTACATGAAAGAATGAATGGGGCCATGTATTGTGAGATTTTGAGTGCAAACCTCCTTCCATCAGCAAGGGCATTGGAGATGAAACGTGGCTGGGTCTTTCAGCATGACAATGATCCCAAGCACACTGCCAGGGCAACAAAGGAGTGGCTTCGTAAGAAGCATTTCAAGGTCCCGGAGTGGCCTAGCCAGTCTCCAGATCTCAACTCCATAGAAAACCTTTGGAGGGAGTTGAAAGTCCGTGTTGCCGCCGACAGCCCCAAAACATCACTGCTCTGGAGGAGATCTGCATGGAGGAATGGGCCAACATACCAGCAACGGTGTGTGCCAACCTTGTGAAGACCTACAGAAAACGTCTGACCTCTGTCATTGCCAACAAAGGATATATAACAAAGTATTGAGATGAACTTTTGTTATTGACCAAATACTTATTTTCCACCATTATTTGCAAATAAATTCTTTAAAAATCAGACAATGTGATTTTATGGATTTTTTTATTCTAATTTTTCTCTCATAGTTGAGTCTACCTATGATGTCAATTACAGGCCTCTAACATCTCTTTAAGTGGGAGAACTTGCACAATTGGTGACTGACTAAATACTTTTTTCCCCACTGTATATTTCTGGGGTTATAGAGAATTTATAGAGCAGTGGACTCTAAATGATTATAGACTGTTATAAAGGGTTATAGAGGATAACGGAAGCTTATATAAAGGTTATGATCTATTAGATGTGTATAGAGAATTATAGTTGTAGCATTATAGAGGGTTATGGGCTTGTAGAGGGCAAAGGATTAAAGCAGTATAGAGTATAATTGATGCTTACAGTAGGTTATAGAGGTTATACCGGGTTATAGAACTGGGTTCTAGAAGGTTCTACTCTAGTGTTAGCAGGTTGATGTGATTCTAATGGGTAATGGATAGATGGGTATAGAGATAATAGAAGTTACATCAGGTTATAACAGGGCTGAATTCTAGAAGGTTATAGAGGGGTGACACTGCATCTGTTAGGAACACAAAGGCCCTGAGATTCACTGGCAGTTTCTGAAGGAAAGGCAATTAATGCAGCTGTGCCTCAGGGAAAGAGAGGTTTAACATTTATTATTCAGAGCAATAATCCGTGAGGAATTAACAGATACATAACTGGAATACTTATTGGAGTTCCTGCTCTCTCCCCCTCTCTCTCCTGTTCCCTTATCATGGGGGCCTGTGTGGGAGCTAGCTATCTGCTCACTTGGGCAAATTCGATTTTTAGCACAGTCAAAACAAAAGTGGGAAATCACCTTCAGATGTTAGATTACAGCTCAGCTGTTTGAGCTCGTCTCTGTCCGGGAGAGAAAAGTTCCCCAGAATGATCAAATAAATATATAAATGAATAAGTGAACCAGAGGACGGGCAAGCTTTTTCAATTCTCACCGGATGGATTGCGCTGCCGTTATTGCATCGTTTATATTCACCTCATGCTTTGCAGCCCCCCCTTTCTGGATCACTCGCTTTTAGACCCTCGTATTTTGAGATTTTAGAGGAAAGGCCGCCGCACATTAGGAAAGGTAATTGCTCAGAGGGATGACGACACTGTGCTAGCGGGGGGATCAGATGTAGTCAGTAATCATAGAGGATTCTAAGGAGTATCAAGGGTTATGTAGGGCTATACATGTTACATACATGTTGTAGAGCGTTATAGAGGGCTATGGAAGTTATGTAGTTATAGAGATTACAGAGCATAATATATTGTTATAGTGGCAATACAGGGTTCTAGAGGTTCTAGAGGTTAGGTAAGGTTATAGAGAACTCTGAAAAGTATTGATGGTTATATAGCATTATATAGGATTCTATGTGTTATAGATGGTTATAGGTTATATGAAAGTTATATAATTGTTATTCAGAGAGTTATAAATCTTATAAAAGATTATATAGGGGTATAGTGGTAAATAATGATTATAGAGGTTATAGAGGTCACATGGGGTTATACAGAGTTTAGAGAGTTTTATTGGTAATAAAGGGTTATCAAAGTTTTATGTGTATATATATATAGAGAGAGTTATGGAGATTACAGAGGATTATATAAGGTTAATAAGGTCACATACGGGTTACATTGAAGGTAATAGAGGATGATATAGATGGTTATTGAGGGTTATGGAAGTTATATAGAAGTAGTAGTACAGAAGTCATATGTGTTTATGTGTATGCCACTTTTAGATTTTAGAGGGAAAGTCTTTGTACATTAGGAAAGATAATTGCTCAGAGGGATAACAACACTGCTCGGGCGGTGGGATCAGATGTAGTCAATATTTCCTCTTGCAGCGAGTGTAGCACACCCTGCTGTGTGTGTCATCTGGTCAGTCCAGAATAGAAGTGCAGTTTCTGATGGTGGAGGTGGAGATGTTCTCCGTTTTATGGGTTTATATGATTGACTTTCTTGCGTTTTGCTGCATGTACTGCAAACTATAACTGAGGGCCAGAAGGTGAAATTAATGCTCCTGACTATGGAGAAGTGGCGAGTGGTGTTTCAAACCTCGTTTAACCCTGCATATCTCTCTCTCTCTCTCTCTCCCTCCCTCTCCCTCTCTCTCTCCCTCCCTCTCCCTCTCTCTCTCTCTCTCTCTCTCTCTCTCCCTCTCTCTCTCTCTCTCTGTCTCTCTCTGTCTCTCTCTCTCTCTCTCCCTCCCTCTCCCTCTCTCTCTCCCTCCCTCTCCCTCCCTCTCCCTCTCTCTCTCCCTCCCTCTCCCTCTCTCTCTCTCTCTCTCTCTCTCTCTCTCCCTCTCTCTCTCTCTCTCTCTCTTTCTCTTTCTTTCACGGTGAAAATAAGGGGTGTTCATTTCTCTATCCTGACCCAGACATCACCCACCAGCACCCATCTTACCCAGCATCCCTTCTGATTTATGGATGAGAACCAATCCCAAGCTATAAAGAGCAGCTAGAATGGGCCTGTGTGTGTGAGAGTGTGTGTGAGAGTGTGTGTGAGAGTGTGTGGAATGGTAATACCATATATATGCAGAGCAGCATACATCTGCCTGTATAAAGTGCAGACAGGCCTTGAGAATGACAGACACACCTCGCTAGCTTTTGTGCGTTATACCGGCCACTTTATTGGAAACCTCTGTATATTGTAACTTGCTGGTGTGCAGTCAGAGACTGAAGCCCATCTACTGAGACCCAGTGTGTTTCTAATAAAGTGGCCAGTGAGTGGAAGCACAAATGAGGGTGTTTCTAATAAAGTGGCCAGTGAGTGGAAGCACAGGGTAGGGATGTTTCTAATAAAGTGGCCAGAGAGTGGAAGCACAAGGTAGGGGTGTTTCTAATAAAGTGGCCAGTGAGTAAAGACACAAGTGAGGGTGTTTCTAATAAAGTGGCCAGTGAGTGGAAGCACAAGGTAGGGGTGTTTCTAATAAAGTGGCCAATGAGTAAAGACACAAGGTAGGGGTTTCTAATAAAGTGGCCAGTGAGTGGAAGCACAAATGAAGCTCAAATGAGGGTGTTTCTAATAAAGTGGCCAGTGAGAGAGGGTACAAGTGAGGGTGTTTCTAATAAAGTGGCCAGTGAGTGGAAGCACAAATGAAGCTCAAATGAGGGTGTTTCTAATAAAGTGGCCAGTGAGTGGAAGCTCCAATGAGGGTGTTTCTAATAAAGTGGCCAGTGAGAGAAGGTACAAGTGAGGGTGTTTCTAATAAAGTGGCCAGGGCCTTATGTTGACTGTTAGTCTGCAGTGGGTTGGGGAGTCAGGTTGCGGTCTCGGCTGTTTCAATCATTCTGATAAATAAACTTGTGTGTTTGAATGTGAAGCGGTGCTCCGTCATCTTGTCAATAAAGTGTCTTATTTTGAGGAAATGTGGCAAAACAACAAATTCAAAGCCATTATCTGCAAGAAATGGCAGCCGTGCTTCCCGTCTGTATGGATTTTCTCCAGTGGAGCGGGCCGATGATAGAAGGCTTGCTTCTGCATTTTTCCTGGTGCAGAATGGGTTGAAGGTTTACCCTGCGCTTCTGAAAACAGGGTTCTGACCTGTAAGCTCCTGCCTTTCCTCACTGTCATGAGAAAACACTGCATCTCAGTAAGGGGCTCTTTTATATGATGCTCTTTGGCTTAATGTACATGTTCATATATGTTTGGATTATGTTATGTTATGTAACAGGGCAGCTGCTTTTGTCACAGGCCTCAGTACACAGAAGTCAGATCTCTATAGTTAAAGGGAGAACACATGTGCCTCTCTCAGCTTAGTGGCTCTTCACTGCCAGGATTTCCCCTTGTGATTCTGAGCTACTGGATAAAACAGCAAATCATTCAATATAATCTCTGTCTAGGATGAAAATGCTAACTGAAAAGCCCCTAAATCAGACATATGGTTAAAATGATAAGTTCGGAAAATCACTAATTTGAGCCTTACACTCTCTCTCTCTCTCTCTCTCTCTCTCTCTCTCTCTCACTCTTTGACTCTTTGCCTCCTTTTCTTTCAGATTCCTGTCCAACACGTCATTTGAGGGTCTAACTGGACACATTCAGGTTCAACGTTGGCATTCCAGAGTCTTAACCACCCAGCGCTTCCACGTTTGGAGCCTGCAGAGGGATGCAATGGGTCAACCAAGTTGGGTGACCGTGGCTGGCTATCAGGCTGGTCGTCTGGAAGTGGAGGAGCAGGGCCTTTGGCCTGGAGTAACCCAGCGCGCATCGGATGAAAGCCCGGGAATTCGTCCTGGAGGCCGTTGGCAGCCCGGACTTCCAGTGGCTGGCAGCAGGCTTCGTGTTGTGACTTTAGTGGAGCATCCATTTGTTTTTACAAGGGAAGTGGACGATGAGGGTCAATGCCCGGCTGGCCAGTTGTGCTTGGACCCCCATACCAACAGCTCGGATGTTCTAAACCAGCTTTTTCGGGAGCTGGAGCAGACCAACAATAGCAGCAGTAGCAGCAGCAGCAGCTCCATTCCCTCCGAAATCCGCAAATGCTGCTACGGCTACTGCATAGACCTCCTGGAGAAGCTGGCGGAGGACATGCAGTTTGAGTTTGACCTGTATATTGTGGGCGATGGTAAATATGGAGCGTGGAAAGGCGGCAGATGGACCGGTCTCGTGGGAGACCTGCTCAGCGGAGCGGCCGACATGGCCGTCACAAGCTTTAGCATCAACTCAGCACGAAGCAAAGTCATAGACTTTACCAGCCCCTTCTTCTCCACCAGCCTGGGCATCCTGGTGAGAAGCAAAGACACGGCCGCCCCTATTGGAGCGTTTATGTGGCCTCTGCACTGGTCGATGTGGGTTGGAATATTTGTGGCGCTTCATATAACGGCGCTCTTCCTCACTCTCTATGAGTGGAACAGTCCCTTTGGCATGACGCCGCATGGGCGAAACCGCGTCCGAGTGTTTTCCTACTCCTCAGCCCTCAACCTCTGTTATGCCATCCTGTTTGGCCGGACAGTGGCCAGCAAAACGCCAAAATGCTGGACGGGACGCTTCCTCATGAACCTGTGGGCTATTTTTTGCCTGCTGGTGCTGTCCAGCTACACAGCCAACCTGGCAGCAGTCATGGTGGGAGAAAAAACATTTGAGGAGGTTTCGGGGATTCATGATGCCAAGGTGAGATGCTGCACTTCAAAAACTGCCATGCTAGTAATTTACACTGACACACAAAAACCTTCTATCTCCATGTTTGTGTTTTTTCACTTTTCTCCATAATGTGAATCTGGCAGTTGTTCTTTGTTGTATGAGAATTTATGATGAGTGGATCAATAGAGGGTGTGCACTGAGGTCACGTTCCTGCTGGAACACGCCTCCTTCAGTCGAACAGAGTGGCAAATCATCCTGCAGCGCTTATCAGGAAAAGCGAACAAACTGGGATTGAAACAGGCGACTATCTGCTGAGGTTAAAGGCAGCTGGACTCGACAGAGATCCATCCAAATGACTTAAGAACCTACAGTCCATTGACACTGATGTGTAGTCAGAAACGTCCAAGTAACTGAGGCTCAAATCTCACCTGTTTAGGGGATAAAGCCTCATATCAGAGAGCACAGAGTCGAGGGAATGGACTAAGGAGTGTTTTCAGGCTCGTTCAGTAGACTGCATCATCCACGTTTGCTGGCTTTCCTTCTTACTTGAACTTAGCATGTCGCTAAATGGGCTCTACAGTGGGCTTGTTTTTTTCCCACCTGTTTTCAAAGGAAGACTTTGTCACTCGTTAAGCTCCTACATGGTTTGATTCCGGTTGTTTTTTGTGAATTGCAACAATCCTTTTGTTTCGTTGCTCTTCTGTAAAAAGAGAGCTCTGAAATCCTGCTGAATCGGTTTGTACAGTCAGTTTTTGTGTTGGCGGCATGCACACTGAACACTAACACTCAGTCTGTTGTTTTGCAATTGACAAGTTGACAAGTTGTTCGTGTGACACTCGTCATTTACCTGTGCCCACGGCATTAGGCAGCATGGAGCCAATAGGGTCATGATGTTGATCTGCTCCAGAGAGTCCTATTCCATTGGCAGTACTTCTTCTCTACAGGGACTAGACAAGCTGTGTGTGTGCACTTGCACATCTGTGTCAGCAATGGGTGCAGCTTAAAGTAGCTGAACACTTTCATTAGAAGGGGTGTCCACAAACTTGCTGCGGACCAGCTGAGGCAAGGAGGAGAACTCGAGAAATTTAGGCTGGAGTTCTGGGGAGCTTCGAGCTTGCCAGGTAGAGGTTGAGTATGATTGGAGGATCAGGAGGAGCAGGGGCGGTGGTGGGGTGCAAGTTTTCGTCACGAGAACGAGAAGGGAGAGGAGCGGGTTTATAGTGTGTAGAAATATAGTCAGTTATTACATAACTCCATTGTGTGATGTTTTGGGGATTCTGGGACGATAGCATACACACACCTTCTCACAGCACTGTAATTCTGTCTTTAATGGAGTAAAAGAGGCCAGGACTTACTTAGAATATCACAAATGGACAATACTTACAAACTCCTCTCAGAGCAAGACTATCAATAGAAGAAATTCTAGATATCCATAACCCCCCCCCCCCCCCCAAATGTTGCAGTGTGAAATGTGTAGATTTTCTGATGTTTAGTCAGAAATAGGCTGCAATTGTGCAACAGAGCGTCTCTGAGGGTAATGGTTTAGCACAGAGCATCTGTGTTTCAGAGTCTCCTAATCCTGAAAAAGCTGCTGTAGATCCAGGGGTTGACTCCTGCTGTAAGCCTGAGCTCCAGTGTAAGACTTCTCCAGTCTGCAGAGCTGTAGTTCTGGCTGGATATTGTGAGGTTCGACACTAATACGGAACAATAATAGAAATACGGTACTTCTTCAGTAGTAAAGCTGTTGGTAATGATTTATTTATAACACAAAATGATTTTTTAGACATTAGACATTAGACATTTCGCTCTGCTTTGTTTATTTTGATCTTCATTAGAACATAATTCAGGGCCTGTCATGTGAACATTAATACTAATTGCATTATTAGTTGTAATGAAGTTGTAATGCAATAATAATGCACAAAAGTACTGGATGGAGCTCCTCCATCATCATTCCAGAGAACACAGTTCTTCCACTGCTCCACAGCTCCTCAATGCTGGGGGGCTTTATACCCCTCTAGCCTGGTATTAGACAGCATGGTGCCGATAGGTTCACCAGTGTTTATCTGCTGCAGAGAGTCCTATTCTATTGGCAGTACTTCTCTACAGGGACTAGACAAGCTGTGTCAGCATTAGGTGCAACTTTATGTAGCTGAATGCATTTATTAGAAGGGGTGTCCACAAACATTTGGACATATAATGACAGATGCTGCTGTGTAAAATAGACCAACCACAGCCGTTCCAGCTGAAGATGCCAGGGGTGGATACAGCACGCCAAGCGTTTCTTTCCAAGGTACATGACAAGGGATAACATCAGATGTGACGTGGACACGTGGCCAAATGCTGGAAGGCCGTGGAGATTACTGTAAAACTGGGCTGTGCATGCTGGCGTTTCTTTCTGTGGCTTTTTTGCATTATATTTGTGTATTTTATTTTTACACATAGAGCCAAAGACTCTCAGACTCTACATTCTACAACAGTTAATACCCCTCATTCACTCACTTCACCTAGGTAATAGATAGATAGTATATTTGTTTGTTTGTTTGTTTGTGCGGGTCGACCTAAGACAGATGGATTCCTCAGACTGAGTCTTGGTTTCTCCCGAGGTTTCTTCCTCTTAGTATGAGGGACTTTTTCCTTGCCACTGTCGCCACCACCTCCATTGTGGTGCTTGCTCATAAGAGGCGTGGACCCGGATCTCTGTAAAGCGCTTTGTGACAACATTTCTTGTGACAGGCGCGATATAAATACACTTTGAATTGTAATATTAATTGAATTGTACACTGAATGTTAATTATATTCAATTAATTCAAGTAATATATAATTGAATATTTAATTGTAATAATAAAACATGAATTGAATTGAATTGCATTTAATATATTGCCCAGAATGTGACAATCAAAGAAAAATAATATTAAAAATATTAGAAAACAAGGATGTTATAATGTCTGCTGTTTGCTGCTAGAGAGTAAAACCATCGCTGTTATGCCATCAGTGGTTAGTATTTCGACAGTGGCTGGGCTGTGACTATACCTTTCTCTTGGATAGTGTTGTGAAAGAATGACTGAATGCTGAGCCGGTTTGCTGTGTGGTGAGAGAGTTAGTGAATGTAGAGAAAGTTCTGGTTGCCTTTTGAAATGTCGAGTTCTGGTATTTAGTGAAGGAGAAGTGCTTTTCAGCAGGAAATGAACTATTGTGTTAATTGTGTGAGTTTTTAAAAAGAACTTCTTGATAGTATTGGTAAACGCTGGTAAGCGTTGTTGGTGAAGCGTTGGGTTTCTGGTCCCAGAATAAGATTTACAGCACTACATGTGTATGCAACACAAATGTAGGTCACTTTACATA
This sequence comes from Salminus brasiliensis, assembly GCF_030463535.1. Taxonomy (NCBI): domain Eukaryota; kingdom Metazoa; phylum Chordata; class Actinopteri; order Characiformes; family Bryconidae; genus Salminus; species Salminus brasiliensis. Next base: position 837,380 of record NC_132888.1, read on the forward strand.
TTGTTCTGCAAATATCAGCAAATTCCTCCTGTGTGAGTGCAACGAGACTCACTACGATGGAAATCCAAGCACAGATACTAAAAGCTAACAGAAGAAATTAATTTATTGTAAAACAGCTCACTCTGCATCCCGCCACTGATCCTGGTCAGGCCAGAAGACTCCCCATCCTCATCAGGTGAGATGTTCTCCCTGGCCAACAAGGGAAAAATGCCAGACATGCAGGATCTATCCCTGGCATTCATCTGCATGGATGTCATCACATGCTTCCTCCATTGCCTGGAGTAGTGCTACAGGCTTGTGGGGTCTGCGTTCATACACAGAACTGGGGAATATGGTGGAAGGTACGGCAGAACACACACACCTGAGTGTGCCTCTTTTATACCCTGACTAATGACAGCTGGGTTTGGACAGGTGCAACAGGAGTGAGGCTAGGTGATGATCAGGGTGTTGCACTTTGAAGGCCAGTGTTTGTAGTGTTAGTAATGCTGTGGATACGTAAGCTTTAGGTTTTCAGAATTGTGCACATAGTTTCATTTGCTGTGTGAAGGAAGTGAGCCAAATGATTCATGATTGGTTGTAAAAACAGAATCTCTATGATGTGAGAATGAGTTCAGTCCATACAGGAGTTCAGTTTATCAGGGTTTGGTTGGTAAAAGCTGCATGTTGTGTAATGGACAGTTCAGGGGCTGTAGGTTCAACTCATCACTAATCACAGACTGAACAGCACTGAATAATCTGAATATCAGGGTGGTAACACAGTGTTCATTAGGCATTAATACAACTCACAATGCTTACTTTATAATTGTCATATAAAGAGAAAGACCTTGATTAATCTCTAACCTGGCTTCTTATAATAAAATATTACCCAAATACCTCAAATAACTATAATATCATTATAGAATTGATATAATTTTACACTGTAAAAGTGGTTCATCTAAAAAGTGGGTTTATGAACTGGGTTTGTAGAACTTTTAATCAGGTGATGGTTTGTTTATGATGATGGTGTTTGTTTGAGTTGAATAAAGCCAGTTTAATTACTTAAATACTACATGAAGTCATTTTTGTAGGTTGAACAGAAAAGCCACTCGTTCCCGTGTAAATAAAGTTTTTGGGATAAGCTTTCTGATTGGCTCATTTACACTGATGAGGTTTTTGATGCATCGTGGTATTAAAGCCGTTCAGCTGCATTAAAGTATCTACATACAGTACTGAGTCTCACATGTGTGGTTCCTGATAATATGGGGGTACTTAGCACTTAACACACGTTCAACATAGCAGAGCTGGATCAGCTGCATGAATCGCATTAGAATCACATTAGTCTTTCTCTTCCCTAACCTTGGCGTATCTCTGTAATTAGGCTGCAGTAGGAAACCTTAGCATTAGCAGTTAAATACAGGAGACTGAACCATATACATAATAAAACTGATCGGCTTCAGTTCTCGTTAAGTCTCACATTAATTAAAATAATGTGACCATTAATACAATCTTCACCACTTTGAGTCAAATCTTGCCTTTTGAGTCTTTTCGCTGTGGTTCTTCCTCATGCTCTTTCAGAAGGTCTTCCCTTGAGCAACTCCCTTGCTCCTGGAGTTGGTTCTTCTACTGATTATTGGTTCCTCTGAGTGGTTCTTCTTATGCTCTTATAGAGGTTCTCCTTTTGAGTGTTGTGTGGTCTGTCTTCTTGTTTTTACAGAGGTTTTGCTAAGAGGTTCATGCTCTTAGATAGGTTCTCTATTTGAGTGTTTGGGGGGGGGGGGTCATTTGAGTCTTGGTTCCACTCAGTGGTTCCTCCTCATTCTCTTAGGGAGTTACTTTATTCAGGTCTCAATTGCTCTCAGTGGTTTTCCCCAAGCTCTTGGTGATTTCCTCCTTTGTAATCTTGTTTCCTCAAAGTTTTTCATCTTATCCTCTTAGAGGGGTTCTCCTTTTGATTCTTCTCAGTGGTTCTTCCTTATGTTCTCAGGGAAGTTCTCCATTTGAGTTATGATTCTTCTCACTGGTTCTTCCTCATGTTCTCAGGGAAGTTCTTTATTTGAGTTTTGATTCTTCTCACTGGTTCTTCCTCATGTTCTCAGGAAAGTTCACCATTTGAGTTTTGATTCTTCTCAGTGGTTCTTCCTCATGTTCTTGGAGAATTTATACATTTGAGTCTTGCTTCCTCTAGGTGGTTCTTCTTCTTTCTGTTAGGGTGGTTTCCCTTTTTTAATGTTGGTTCTATTCAGTTGTTCTCCTTCAGCTTATGAGACTTTGTTCCTCTTAGTGATTTCTCCTCATGCTCTTGGTAAGATTAAGTCTTGCTTTATCTCTGTGGTTCTTCCTTATGTTCTTATGGAGGTTCTCCTTTTAAATGTCCTCATGTTCTTGAGAGATTTACCACGTTTTGGTTTCTCTTCGTTCTTCTGCTTCCTAACCACATCTTTAAACACACTTTCTTTAGGGTGTTCTGGAGTAACTGTTTTATCAACAGAAAGTTCAGACTCCTCTTCCATCCTGTGTGTGATTGAGAACCTAAAGTATCTTATTTTAGCTTAAACAGTTTCAGTTTAACTTCTTTAATAGCTTTTTCTACCATGTCAGGATCAGTAGCATAAATCAGCACATTAATCTTGTTCTTTTTCTTCTCTAACCTTGACATGTCTCCTTAATTAACATCCAATAGGGAAGAGTCTAATTAGAAACTCAGTCACATGAAAGAGACTAAACACGGATGTAACACGGTGTAATGGAAGAGTCGATGTAAAATCTAATAATAGTTGCTATTAATTCTCAAAACGTCGCGCATTAACTTATAAAGTTATGACCAGAAAACTCTAATTTTCACAAATATTGCATTTTGAGCCTTGGGTCATCCTCCTGCTGCACAAGCCCAATTAGACTGAATGGAATTGAACTGAAATGGCCTGAGAGGATCTTATCTGACTGATCTGTGCAGCCATTAATAAAGCAGCTGGCTTTAACCCAGCTTAAACTGGTTATCAGGCTTGACTATTTGGGTGAGAAGATTGCTCTGAAAGTGAATTCAACTGCTTAGATTTTTACCATTAGAATTGTTAGAAGAACGTTTCAGCCATGTTTGACACCAATAACACATTGCCTTTCTCTGTTGAAAAACGTTCCAAACACATTATATGTCCAAATGTTTGTGGACACCCCTTCTAATGAATACATTCAGCTACTTTAAGCTGCACTCATTGCTGACACAGATATGCAAATGCACACACACAGCTTGTCTAGTCCCTGTAGAGAAGAAGTACTGCCAATAGAATAGGACTCTCTGGAGCAGATCAACATCATGACCCTATTGGCTCCATGCTGCCTAATAATGCCAGGCGTGGGCTAGAGGGGTATAAAGCCCCCCAGCATTGAGGAGCTGTGGAGCAGTGGAGGAACTGTGTTCTCTGGAATGATGGTGGAGGAGCTCCATCCAGTACTTTTGTTTGTTGGGGGGGGGGGGGGGTTGGGGATGATGAGGTGGGGTGGTGATCATCCATCTAACATCCTGATCTCAGTAACGCTCTTGTTGCTGAATGCAATCAAATTCTCACAGCAATGCTCCTCCTCCACAATCTAGTAGAAAGTCTTCTTCCCTGGACAGTAGAGACCGTTACTCCAACAAAAGCAGGATCAGCTCTGTTTAATAGATTTAATTTCAGAAGAAACAATGAATGAACATATTTTTACATGATTTCTCTAAAGGGACTGGATGGTGTGTGTGCATTTGCACATCTGTGTCAGCAATGAGTGCAACTTATAGTAGCTTAGTGCATTTATTAAAATGGGTGTCCACACACATTTGGACATTCACATATAAGAGCTCTGGATAAGAGTGTGTAATGTCCACTGACTTATTTATCTCTTGATTTCTTCTCCTCTAAGCTCCACCACCCTTCTCTGGGTTTCCGCTTCGGGACGGTTCGGGAGAGCAGTGCTGAGGATTATATGAAGAAAAGCTTCCCTGAGATGCACGAGTACATGAGGCGCTTCAACAAACCCACCACACCTGAAGGGGTCTCCACTCTCAAGTAAGAGTCCTATACAGATGGAGCGATATTACCTATCAAGGCTCCACCCACACTTAGTTACATATTAATAAAACACAAGATGTAGGTATTGTGATATACACTGAGGAGGCGGAGCTACAGTCTCTCATTAGGGTGAATATTAATAACGCTCTAAATGTAGGTATTGTGATATACACTGAGGAGGAGGAGCTACAGTCTCTCATTAGGGTGAATATTAATAACGCTCTAAATGTAGGTATTGTGATATACACTGAGGAGGCGGAGCTCCAGTCTCTCATTAGGGTGAATATTAATAACGCTCTAAATGTAGGTATTGTGATATACACTGAGGAGGAGGAGCTACAGTCTCTCATTAGGGTGAATATTAATAACGCTCTAAATGTAGGTACTGTGATATACACTGAGGAGGCGGAGCTACAGTCTGTCATTAGGGTGAATATTAATAACGCTCTAAATGTAGGTATTGTGATATACACTGAGGAGGCGGAGCTACAGTCTCTCAATAGGGTGAATATTAATAACTCTAAATGTAGGTATTGTGATATACACTGAGGAGAAGGAGCTACAGTCTCTCAATAGGGTGAATATTAATAACTCTAAATGTAGGTATTGTGATATACACTGAGGAGGCGGAGCTACAGTCTCTCATTAGGGTGAATATTCATAACGCTCTAAATGTAGGTATTGTGATATACACTGAGGAGAAGGAGCTACAGTCTCTCATTAGGGTGAATATTAATAACACTCTAAATGTAGGTATTGTGATATACACTGAGGAGGAGGAGCTACAGTCTCTCATTAGGGTGAATATTAATTACGCTCTAAATGTAGGTATTGTGATATACACTGAGGAGAAGGAGCTACAGTCTGTCATTAGGGTGAATATTAATAACACTCTAAATGTAGGTATTGTGATATACACTGAGGAGGAGGAGCTACAGTCTCTCATTAGGGTGAATATTAATAACGCTCTAAATGTAGGTATTGTGATGGTGCTGGATGGTGCTGATGTGCTTTGAGTTGCTGGATTTTTGGAAACTTTGGTGTTGAAACTCATCAATAATCAGTATAGAATTCAACACTGCGTTTTCTTTTCCTCTCTCTCTCTCTTTCTGCCAAGCTCTTATCAAAGCTGGCCTGTGTGAGTTAGTTATCAGCTCACTGCAGCAAATGAGATTTTACCAAAGGGGGAAAAAGGGAATTACATTCAGATGGTAGATCAGAACCCAGACTGTTATGAGACTTTGTCTGGACGAATAAACTTCTCCCGGAAATGACCAAGGAGCACAGGACAGTGTAGCTCCAGCAGCAGCCCCATGTGTTTGACTGTCAGTAAAACAACAGCAAAAAAAAATTCATCAACAGCAACAACAACAACTGGAACCACAGAAAGATCTCACCAAAACCCGAGAGAAGAGCATCACACACTTCAGTCAGGCTTAGTGAGGTCCCCAGCAAATAACGGGGAAAATAGGACTTTGATCCATATCTTCGAGAAAGCAGAGAGGGAGTGTTGTTCAGTAATTGCGAGGTCCAGCATGAGATGCCCAGGGGCTCCGATCAGAACACACTGAAGACTATGATGAAATGAGAACACACACCCCACCTCCTGAAGAGCTCTTGGGTTTGGTGTCTGGGTGCATCCAGCAGTTAGATCACTCTTCTCTTCCTGAAAGAGGAATTAGATGGAGCACAAACACATTAATGCATACTATTAGCTCTATTCATTTTACGGAAACAGCTTCCTGAGTTTGACATTTAATACCTTGGTGGTTGACATGAAGGAAAACAGTAACAGTGCAGTTTCATATAATTACTCTGAAAGTTCTAATATCATTAATATCCAGTATGAAGTTTTAATAACATTAATATCCAGTATGAAGTTCTAATATCATTAATATCCAGTATGAAGTTTTAATAATTTTACTATCCAGTATGAAGCTCTAATAGCATTAATATCCAGAATGAAGCTCTAATATCATTAATATCCAGAATGAATCTCTAACAAACATTAATATCCAGAATGAAGCTCTAATATCATTAATATCCAGAATGAAGCTCTAATATCATTAATATCCAGCATGAATCTCTAACAAACATTAATATCCAGAATGAAGCTCTAATATCATTAATATCCAGAATGAAGCTCTAATATCATTAATATCCAGAATGAAGCTCTAACAAACATTAATATCCAGAATGAAGCTCTAATATCATTAATATCCAGAATGAAGCTCTAATATCATTAATATCCAGTATGAAGTTTTAATAATTTTACTATCCAGTATGAAGCTCTAATAGCATTAATATCCAGAATGAAGCTCTAATATCATTAATATCCAGAATGAAGCTCTAATATCATTAATATCCAGAATGAATCTCTAACAAACATTAATATCCAGAATGAAGCTCTAATATCATTAATATCCAGAATGAAGCTCTAATATCATTAATATCCAGAATGAAGCTCTAATATCATTAATATCCGGTATGAAGCTCTAATATCATTAATATCCAGAATGAAGCTCTAATATCATTAATATCCAGCATGAATCTCTAACAAACATTAATATCCAGAATGAAGCTCTAATATCATTAATATCCAGAATGAAGCTCTAATATCAATAATATCCAGAATGAAGCTCTAATATCATTAATATCCAGAATGAAGCTCTAATATCATTAATATCCAGAATGAATCTCTAACAAACATTAATATCCAGAATGAAGCTCTAATATCATTAATATCCAGAATGAAGCTCTAATATCATTAATATCCAGCATGAAGCTTTAAAAACATTAATATCCAGTATGAAGCTTTAATAACTTTAATATCCAGCATGAAGCTCTAATAGCACTTAATGACCTGAATGTATTAATAATTAATATATGTCTAGTATATTTATTTATTGTAGTTTTAAACAGAACATCTAAATACTTATGATATCTATTTTGCAATATTTAAATCGATACTTGCTATGTTATGTTTGTAGCTTATAGTATAAAGTTTAATCTTTATTAATATGTCCACTGATTCCACACTCTTTAAAGCAAATGTTTTAAATGCTAAATGAAACATTATCATATATAAACATTGCTTTTCTTCAAATGTTATTATGTTATTATTTAGCTTTGGAGTCTCAGTGTTCCTGAGTGCACACTGTACAGGACTCAGCATTTTGAGGATGTATTTATAGATAGCTGCTGGTATTTCTGATCTGATAATAAAAGTGCAAACAGTGCCAGGATGTTCAGTGTTGGAGTAGTTCTCACCCATGTGATCAGTTTATCACAAAGCTGCAGGAATGTAGAGTTTCTCACACAGTCCTGTATCAAGCACAGCAACTTCATTTCATTCATTTCATGGTCTGTATCCCAGAGGAAGAGAGTAGCCCAGCAGTTGGGCAGTAGTACAGGCCATGTAGTGTCTCTGGGAATGAGCTAATGAACACAACACAAAGAATCGCCTTTGGTGTTCTTCAACCCAGGTCTGGAAGGAATGACTGAAACAAGTGAAACATCATTTTCTTGGCGAGGTGTCAGACATTGCACTTTTTGAGGTACTTCTTGTTCTTGTGGTCTGTTCTCTCTCAAGCTGCTGACGTAGAAACTGTCAGCTGTTTGCAATAAACCAATCAAACAAAACACAACTAATAGAACAAGTGTTTTCTCTAAAGTCAACACAGAATGTCACTGTCACATGACTACTGCAGTCTCCGATTTTTCACCCCCTTCATGACAAGCGTCTTTAGTAATTATTAGAGCCCCTTCTGCTGTTACAACATGCTGCAAACGTGATGCATAGACACCATTCCTGAGGAATCGTAGCCAGTCGTCATGGGCAGTGACCACCAGTGTAAAATTCTTTATACCCCAAAAAAGTTTTTTTATAGTCGGACAACTGTGATGGCCACTCCAGAATCCTCTAGGACGTCTTCTGAAACCAAGCCGTGATGGACTTTCAGGTATGCTTGGGATCATTGTCCTGTTGGAAGGTCCAATGACGCCCAAGCTTCAGCTTCCTCACAGAAGGCATGAGGTTTTCTCCTAGGATTTCCTGATGGATTGACTCCATCTTGCTCACCTCAGCATTGCAGAGCCACCGCCATGCTTCACTGTAGGCAGGAAGTTACTTTCATCATATGCTTCATTCGTTCACCTCCGGACACACCGCAGATCCATAGCCCTGAAAGGGTCCAGTTGTGGTTCATTTCTCCACAGAACAGAACCCCAGAACTTTTGTAGCTTGCTTATCTGGTTCTGAGCAGATTGGAGCTGACTGTTCTTGTGCTTTTGGATCAGAAGAGGTGTACAGGCCTGGAGACCTTCAGCATTTAGTGTACACCTTACTGTGCGAACTAGTACCAGCTGCCACCATCTTGCTTTAAGTGATGGCGTCCTCTTTTAGCTCTTACCATTCCTGAGGAATCGTAGCCAGTCCTGGGCAGTGACCGCCAGTTCACTAATATTCTTTGCTTCACTGCTGCAATCGCCTTCTTTACATCCCACCAAAGGTTTTTTATAAGCCGGACAACTGTGATGGCCGCTCCAGAATCCTCCAGGACTTCTTCTGAAACCAAGCCTTGGTGGACTTTCAGGTATACTTGGGATCATTGTCCTGTTGGAAGGTCCAATGACCTTACTGTGCGAACTAGTACCAGCTGCCACCATCTTGCTTCAAGTGATGGCGTCCTCTTTCTGCCACGTCCAGGTAGTGTAGTGCAGTGCAGTGTTCCTTTAATTTGTGAACTCTGCTTTTAGTTGGGTCTCTAGGAGCATTCAGTGCTTTGCTTCTTTCTGGATCCCTTTCTTTGTTAATGAAAGCAGTGAGCTCTTCTCTAAACCATCTAGACAACTCTCTTGACTTCGCCATATTTCTTACGTGCAATAAAACCTCCTGAGTCAGTCCAGGTATTTGATGTGTTTCATCTCAGGCACATCTGATGCACCTATTGAAGCCCTTGATTTTCCCTGTGATTTGTGAATGTGTGTCTTATGAGGGATTTTGTTCAGGGGGTTGATTTTAATGCTGAGACTGTAGCCATCATTAAAAGTGGCAGTTTGTGTTGAATTGGGACAAGCAACTTTTATTATTTGTGTTGAGATATTTAAATATTTATTTAAATATATTTAAATGGTCATTTTTGATTGGTTTATTACAAACAGCTGGCATTTTGCAAATAAAAAGTATGGTTGTTAAATAACTGTGATTGCAACTGTAATGAGAAATTCTGGAGGAAACGTAGATCAAATTCAGTCAAAGCTCTAGAACCACAGATCCGTTCTCACGTTCCACTGTAAAATAGTTCCACTATAAATGTTCTTGTTACCTTCAGAGAATGCTCTTCACTGCTGGGAGTTGGGAATAATAAGATAAGATAAGATAAGATAAGATAAGATAGTCCTTTATTAGTCCCGCAGTGGGGAAATTCACAGTGTAACAGCAGAAAGGGATAGCAAGACATAGCAAAAAAAATTTTGATAAATAAATAATTTACACTATATACACACAATATAGATAAGAATTAAAAAAGCAATAAACAATATTATTTACAGCAAAAGACTCTTAATTGCACATGGGGGGGATATTGCACATAGTATTCCCTGAACATGAACATGTGTGTGTAGTTAAGTGTGTGTGTATGTGGTCCGCTGGGAGCAGTGCTGGTTGTGTAGTCTGACGGCAGCAGGAAGGAAGGACCTGCGATACCGCTCCTTCACACACTTGGGGTGAAGCAGCCTGTCGCTAATATATGTTAGTGACATCTAGAGGATGCCAGAGAGTGCTCTGCTAGAACACAAACAAAGGATCAGAACTGGGTCAGACTTCAAATACTGATACTAGATCTGTTAAAACATGCCTGAATGGGCCCCAAGCCCAATCTACTGGTTTGGGATATCCCTACTTCAGAAGCTAGCATTATAGTTTTAATTCAGCAGGTGGAGGTTCTCTGACATGTATAATAATAAAGCAGTGGAGCATTTCACTGAGGACATAGCTGGTTGAAACACAGATTGCGCATTAACAAGACTTTAAGGCATCATAATGTACTTGTTGTCATGGCTGGTTAGGCCAGGCACCGAGGGATGAACACTCGCAGAGATGGGTCCAATGCAAGTACTTTTAATAACAAAAAGGGTACAATACAAAGAGTAACTGAAAGCAAGTAATGCAGCAACTAAAAGGGCTTAAACAGGAAAGTAACGTAAACTTGACAACCAAACGGACGAACACAAAGCACACCTGAGACCGGGGGAGGGTTCTGGGAGCTGAGCTGGGTGAGCAGGATCGGGAAAACGGGGAAAATACAAAATAACCTTCTAGGCAGTGCCTGGGGAGACTAAGGGGAAAACTAAGGACACACGTGAATCATGCAGAGACTACACAAAACCGGGGGTAGAGAGCTGGGGAACCAGCCGCTGAACCATAAATGGCTAGGCTGACCAAACCTGAAGACGCGAAGTAGAAGAGGGTCACCTAGCTGGAGTGAGAGTCGAGGACATATCCGGGGCGCGAGCGAAAGCGCCTCGCAAAACCCAATGCCTGCGGACCATAACTCGAGTTCGCCCCTGGGGACAGGCGTGATGACGCGGACCTGACACTAGTACTACCCTGGTATTACAGAAAGTGCAGTTTCCACTACTTTCAGACACAATCACAGACATTAGCTGTGTCTGAAACTGTGCCCTAATCATCATTACCTATATTTTAAAAAATCGAGATCATTAAATAAAGCAATATTATAAGGAACACGTAGGCAACCCCCAATCAATATTGTTACCTATTGCACTACACCAATCAACATCCGGTCAACATCCGGTCAGTATCTGATCTGTTCTGCCACTGTGGCTGATGGAGAAAGTTTTGAACTCCAGGAATTTGAACTCCGGATAGGACGCAGCACTGCAGAAGGCTGGCAGTTTCGTTAAACATCTTGTTTCACATTGTCATTGTCACATTCTGTTATAATGTAAACACAGCATCACAGTCCTTGTTTTTCATCATTGATTTCTGAAGCTTTAAGACTTACACACCTATGTAAACTCTCAAGTCTTCTTCAAATGGACTGCTTACTATTCCGTCTTCCAACCTTCATTATTATGTTCAAACCCAAAAAACACCCACTTCCTTCTGCATACAAACGTCCTCTGTCCTGAATCTGTCATAATTGATCATTGCCTCCTCTGTGATCTCTTTTGTAAATTGTTGTCATTCATTTTTGTCATCTATATGGTTTTTCTGATGTTTAGTCATTGACATGTTCATTGTAATTGTAATAAGTGCCTTTGGTTCTTTGAAAAGATCTATAAAAGTGTCATTTTTATTATCATTATTAGTGGTGGTAGTATGAATAGGAATAAAACTAATTCGTCATTTCATGCTTTTCCAGATGATTTCATTTATATAGCCATGAATCATGGTTTTAAAAGAATGTCTAAGATCTCCAACATTAATTTCTAGAGAGAGTTTAGAGAGATGGAAAGTTGTATTGTTTTTGACAGACTATTCCTCTAAAAGCTCTTACAGATTTACCCCGGGGACTGTGTCGGCTCGCTCTCCTTCCTAAAAGAGGAATTAGAGGAGTCACACAGTTGCTGGCTTTCAGACAAAAGCAGTATGCACAGAGAAAGGCAGCTGGAACATGCAGCTGCTCTGGTAATCCTGAAACTTGTAAGTCTGTCTCTGTTCGCCCCTGAGAGCAACACGACCCGAGCGGCCTCCAAATTGTAAAAGAGGCAGCGGCAGGCACCCCCAAATCCTCTAAACCCACCGCAGGAGGCCAGAGGTTCTCTTCAGAGGAGATAGAACATTCCCTAGAGTACACAACCCCCCTCTGTCTCTCCCAATCTATCGCTATCGTGCCCTCGCTCTCTGTCTCTCTCTCTCTGTCTCTCATTTGCTATCTCTCTGCCTCACACACACACACTTATTTCTGCCCTTTCTCTCTATTTTATGACTGATGCTGTGTTTTTTCTATCTCGTGTCAAAACCACCTCAGCTCACTTCTCCAGAGACGAAAAACACGGTCAGCATCTTTACTGCTCACATCCCTGGCGAAAACCTCCACAGTGCCAGCCAAAACCTTGGGCTACCTTTCTGTCAGATTGGTTTCCTCTGCAGGTTTTATTGTCAGATATTGCTGCATGTTGCTTATATAAGACCTCTATCTGCCAGAATCTCGATTATTCACCCTGCATGCAGTCAGACGAGACTTTCTAATGTGGAGGAACTGATTAGGAGACAAATCCATCACTGCATTTTTTCCATTTCTAATTCCAGGATAAAATGATTAACTGTGTTTTTTCCATTTGTTGTGTTTCTTCATTCATTCTAGGTCTAAGTGTTTCTCCATTAGTTCTCTCTCTTCCTGGAGACCCTTGGCCGTGTTAAAAGCCCATGATAATTACAAAGCAAGCTAAAAGTTGGACGGAAATTAAGGGTTTGGTTCCAAAATGCACTAAAAGCATTTTCATCAATTTTTGTTTAACAGTGAAATAAGCTGAGTGAGATTTACACACTAGAACTGTTGCAGTGGTGATATTAGCAGTGATTAATTTACATTTATCCAATAATTTGATCAAATGTATTGCATTAAATGGATTTATAATTACAAATTAGTGCTCTAAAATTGTGAAAATAAAGTTGCAATTAAATCAACAACCAACACATCAAGCTTATTTTCATCTACCCATCCTTCCTTCTTCTTATCTACTTCTTCCTGGTCAGGGTCGCAGTGGGTCCAGAGCTTATCACTGGGGGTGAGGCAGGAATACATCCTGGGCTATTGTCATCTACTTTAGAAATATTCAATTAGCTCATTTACAACATCCAAAAATTACAGACAAACAAAAGTATGGATTCTAACACACTTTAGTTCCTGTCCGTGTACAGTGTTTCTTCTGTAGTTCTGTAAGTCACTCAGAACCTTTACACAGATACTTTTACTTCTACTGAAGGAGCGATACTTTTATTGGAGGGTGAGTTTGGGATGCTCTGCAGTCGTCTGGGAAAAGTCTTCCCACTCTCTGTGGATAAAGGTGCTTTTACACTGAAGCGAATCACTTTCCCCAGCAGGTCAGACAAGGGCCAGCAGGTTTGGCTCTCCACAGCTGCAGTCATACAGAGTTGAAGGCTAGTTTTCTGAACTTCTGATGAAACGCAGAAAAGACCAAATTGTTGTTTTTTAGAATCTCCTGCTATCTTCTCCTCCAACTTCTCAACACTGGCTTGTTTTTATGTGTTCTATGTGCTTTGAATATGGATGTGACACCTGATGAAATGCAGCATGCTACCTTTCAACAATCTGTTTATGCAACCTCCTATTTGCATATAATTCTCAACCTCTTCTCCTGCTTCGTTCCACTGACACTCCCACAGTCCTTAGAGTGCAACCGCTGCCTGTCTCCATATAAAGCAAAGGACCAGATTCAGAAAAAAGGGCAAGAATGGAAAATGTGAAGTATGTAAGCAGTATTTTTACACGTGACTTCGGTAACAGCCAGTCTGGCTCTATATGTCAGTAAAATGACCTCATGTTTATTAATGACCAACTTGACACCTATTTGGAGCTAACATGGACTGAAGATTCTTATAAAAAAGTTCTTTAAAACAAATAAACAAATATATTATCTGCTGTATCAAATGTAATCATCAACTTGAGAAATGATGATGAGGTGATCCTTGTTTATGAATGAGCAAGCTTGTTACTGCAGTGCTACATCCGTTTAACGTCACGGTAAATCTGGGGATTGTTTTATAAATCTGGCCCAATGGGAGGTAAAGCAAAACTCACTTGGCTTTGCTGTCTGGTGAATGTAGCACCTGTGAAGTGTTTCTCAGGCTTGATTCTCCTCACTTGGTCCAAACAGACTAAGGCAAGACTGGCTCGCTGTTCCTGGTGAATACAATGGTCGGGTTTGATAATTGCGATGTAGCTCCGAATGCAGCAGCCAGTGGTCCATTTACTGAGGGCTGGATTTGCTGTCCCACTTCACCGTCCCCAACCACACCCCTGTGAACACCTACATAACACACTGAGACGATGAAGGGATGCTGAAAAATGAAACACTGCCAAGCATCACCAAACACTGCCTAAATGCAAAATTCTGCAAAGCATTGCATCAAACCAGCTCAACACTGTAACACAGAGCCAAACACTGACAAACATTCCAAGAACTACCGAACACTGAGCAGAATACTGCAGCATACAGCTAAAAAAAGCCAAGCACCGTACAACAGCGCATCCTTCCCATCCAGATGTTGTTGTTGTTGTTGTTGTTGTTTTTATTTAGAATGGTTTAACTGGTCTACCAGCCCGTCTAACTTGAACAAGCTGGTGAACCAGCATAACCAATCTGGTTGGCCAACATAACAGGTCACCAGCTTGGTTAAGGTTGTCATGCTGGTGACGAGCATAACCAGCATGACCAAAACTAGTAGTCCAAGTTGGTTGCCAGCATAACCAGCATGATGACCAGCTTAGCATATATAGTGTACTTGATGGCTTAGCTCAGGGCTGCTCAATCCTGCTCCTGAAGATCAGACCACCCCAAAGAGTTCAGTCCCAACACAGCTGACTCTAATGTTCAGTTGCTCCTGAAGGCCTTCATTACCTGGATCAGGTGTGTTAGATTCGTGGTGGAGTTGAACTCTGCAGGGTGGTAGATCTCCTGGCTTAGCTGATCTACCAGTATGATGAGAACAACCAACCTGGTAGACCAGCTTAACCATCAAACTCAAATGAAAACTTACCCTATACTGGTTTTACCTGCTTCTTTAAACCACTAGATGTGGTCTCAAAAGATGTGAGGTGGGCTGATCATCCACTAGCTTTGACCCACACCCACACACTTTGACCAGCTTCTGACTCCTTCCACACTGCTGAAATGTCTGAATGAGGGAATCGAAGGATCTGATCAGAGCTGCGATTAAAAGATTAGCTGGATGCTGTTGCAGTCGAGCAGCCGCAGATATTCAGCCAAGCTCAACGTGGAAATGTTTGGTCTATAATCAGAAGCTTGTGTGTATATATATATATATATATATATATATATATATATATATATATATATATATATATAATATATAAAATGTGTGTGTGTGTGTGTGTGTGTGTGTGTGTGTCTGACCGCTCTGCTCTTGTTGTGTTCAAGGACAGATCCAGCTCAGTTGGACGCCTTTATCATGGACAAAGCCCTGCTGGATTACGAGGTGTCCATAGATGCCGACTGCAAGCTGCTGACTGTGGGCAAGCCTTTCGCTATTGAAGGTACCTTTCTGAACCTGTTCACCTGATGTACCTGTTTATCATTACACATTAATTATGTAAAGAATCTAAGCAGCAAAACAACCTCATTTTTTTGGTTCCTAAAAAATAAAATACAAGAAAAAATGTTAAAAGTGTCTTTAAAGTGTCTGCTGTTTCTGTATATATATATTATATAAGCAGATCCTGTTTGTTTGTTTATTTCTCCTTCCCACAATAAAGCCAATATATACTATAAATAGAACAATACAGAGTCCTTTCCTCCTCAAGGTTGCTTTATGGGAATGTACTGTATATCAATAAAGAAAGACTCCCGCCTGCGGATCTATGAAGGTTAAAGGGTTTACAGTCAGGAATTGTCAAAGACAGGGAATGTCGTGGAGGTGAAAGAAGGCAGATTTAATGAGAGACGTGATCTGAGGTTTAAGTCGAGAAGGACACCAAGATTTCTGGCAGACTCAGCAGGTTCCACAGCCTTGTTCAGTGGCGGACAGTGTTTCTACATTTATTCATGTGTTAGATCTGCAGCGCAAAAGTGAAAACATCTCAAAACCATCTCACCCCAGCTCCCTCCCTCTGAGTGTGGCCGACCTGAGGAACAGAGAACATGCACAATATGTTAGAAATTCATACTGGACTTAAGAGGTGTAGCCGTGTCAGTCTAAGTAGCTTCAATCCTCAGTGATGCCATAGCCATACGTCAGAGACCCAGTGGGCAGACCTGCCTCTCTGTCTCTGGGTGGGGAATTAAAACGATATAAGATTCATACTGGATTAAAACTACTCCACAGTCTTTACTGTCAGACTGTTAAAACTACACACGGTGCAGATTCAAGATCATTGATCTTGTCCGATCAATTTAATTAGAGCAGAGCTAACCAAGCTCCATCAGAGCTTTATGTTTTGCCAAGTTTCCGCTGGTGTTGTCTTCAGCTTGGCTGTTATTAGGATTATGAGTGGCTCTGCAGATGATGTTATCTGCATGTTCTCTGAACCCTGCTGTGATTTTAATAGAGAAAAACCTGATTAACATTTACTCCCAGTTACATGCTACAGCCTCCAGCACTTCTTCATTACCATTTGACAACTTTACCAAGGGGTGCCAATAATTGTAGAGGGCGGCAATTCTGTGGAGTCAGAGAGGAATGCATCCAAATGTGGATCAGTTAATAAATACAGAAACAGGGTCTGCTTGTATCTGGTCCAACTTTACGA
The DNA here is from genome assembly GCF_030463535.1 of Salminus brasiliensis. Taxonomy (NCBI): domain Eukaryota; kingdom Metazoa; phylum Chordata; class Actinopteri; order Characiformes; family Bryconidae; genus Salminus; species Salminus brasiliensis. The sequence continues at coordinate 853,884 of NC_132888.1, forward strand.
CCTTAGTAATTCTGCTCCAGCTGGAGTGAAAGCTTTGACTCGTGTTGTGTGGAAAGTGAAGCTGCTGTGTTTTGTAGGTGCCTGTTATTATCTGCTGTATTGGTGAGTGCATGTGCAAGGATTTCAAAAAGTTCAGCTAGCTCAGATTCTGGATTCTCCATCCTTACTATTTATTAAATTCTGAACTTATAGTGCCGGTGAAAGTTGAGCTGCTGAATGTTAGAGATGGTGAAATCTGAGCTGCTGAATGTTAGAGATGGTGAAATCGGAGCTGCTGAATGTTAGAGATGGTGAATGCTGAGCTGCTGAATGTTAGAGATGGTGAAAGCTGAGCTGCTGAATGTTAGAGATGGTGAAAGCTGAGCTGCTGAATGTTAGAGATGGTGAAATCTGAGCTGCTGAATGTTAGAGATGGTGAAATCTGAGCTGCTGAATGTTAGAGATGGTGAAATCGGAGCTGCTGAATGTTAGAGATGGTGAATGCTGAGCTGCTGAATGTTAGAGATGGTGAAAGCTGAGCTGCTGAATGTTAGAGATGGTGAAAGCTGAGCTGCTGAATGTTAGAGATGGTGAAAGCTGAGCTGCTGAATGTTAGAGATGGTGAAAGCTGAGCTGCTGAATGTTAGAGATGGTGAAATCGGAGCTGCTGAATGTTAGAGATGGTGAAATCGGAGCTGCTGAATGTTAGAGATGGTGAAAGCTGAGCTGCTGAATGTTAGAGATGGTGAAAGCTGAGCTGCTGAATGTTAGAGATGGTGAAATCTGAGCTGCTGAATGTTAGAGATGGTGAAATCTGAGCTGCTGAATGTTAGAGATGGTGAAAGCTGAGCTGCTGAATGTTAGAGATGGTGAAAGCTGAGCTGCTGAATGTTAGAGATGGTGAAAGCTGAGCTGCTGAATGTTAGAGATGGTGAAATCTGAGCTGCTGAATGTTAGAGATGGTGAAAGCTGAGCTGCTGAATGTTAGAGATGGTGAATGCTGAGCTGTTGAATGTTAGAGATGGTGAATGCTGAGCTGTTGAATGTTAGAGATGGTGAAATCGGAGCTGCTGAATGTTAGAGATGGTGAAATCGGAGCTGCTGAATGTTAGAGATGGTGAAAGCTGAGCTGCTGAATGTTAGAGATGGTGAAAGCTGAGCTGCTGAATGTTAGAGATGGTGAAAGCTGAGCTGCTGAATGTTAGAGATGGTGAAAGCTGAGCTGCTGAATGTTAGAGATGGTGAATGCTGAGCTGTTGAATGTTAGAGATGGTGAAATCGGAGCTGCTGAATGTTAGAGATGGTGAATGCTGAGCTGTTGAATGTTAGAGATGGTGAAAGCTGAGCTGCTGAATGTTAGAGATGGTGAATGCTGAGCTGCTGAATGTTAGAGATGGTGAATGCTGAGCTGCTGAATGTTAGAGATGGTGAATGCTGAGCTATAGTCAGTTTCATTGCTTCTCTTTGTGGGCTGTAATTGATGTGTTTGCATTGCCAGAGCAGCTCATGTTAATAGAGTACAGTATTTATTCTACAGCAGTAATGAATGATGTAGGCAGCGTTTGCGTTTGCATTTAAAATAAGGAAACAGAATCAATAGTTTTTATCCTCCTCAAAGCAGAAGAAACCCATTTTGGAGTCCTGATTGATTTATTCATAATTCAAGTCATTAGAGAACTGACCGTGTTTTGGCCACTGCAGTGGACGGTCCTTTTGTGTGGGAGTGCTGAGTGTGGGATGTAGTCAGTGAGAGCTGTCCAGCCTCTGGAATTAAACAGCGGGCCGTTCAATTAACAGCTCAGTCTCTCTGCAAACTTTATGATAAAGCCTGGGCTAATGGAGTCAGGGCTAATCAAGAGAAGCTAACACAGAGCCATGCTGTGTGCACACAGACACAGCAGGACCATCCTTCAGCCTCTGCTTTATAGAGTGGTCAGCCATTTACAACTTCTCCAAATTACTTTATTAGACATATTACAGCCAGCAGCCAGCAGCACACCAGGGAGACGCTCCGAAACAGCGGGTATGGTTTGATATATGAGAAGAGGAGGAGAGAGGAGGAAGAGGAGAGAGGAGGAAGAGGAGAGAGGAGGAAGAGGAGAGAGGAGGAAGAGGAGAGAGGAGGAGAGAGGAGGAAGAAGAGGAGAGAAGAGGAAAGGAGAGGAGAGGAAGAAGAGGAGAGAATAGGAGAGGAGAGGAGAGGAGAGAAAAGGAGAGGAGAGGAGAGAAAAGGAGAGGAGAGGAGAGAAAAGGAGAGGAGAGGAGAGGATAGGAGAGGAGAGGATAGGAGAGGAGAGAAAAGGAGAGGAGAGGAAGAATAGGAGAGAATAGGAGAGAATAGGAGAGGAGAGGAGAGGAGAGGATAGGAGAGGAGAGGAGAGGAAGAAGAGGAGAGGAGAGGAAGAAGAGGAGAGGAGAGGAGAGGAGAGAAAAGGAGAGGAGAGGAGAGAAAAGGATAGGAGAGGAGAGGATAGGAGAGGAGAGAAAAGGAGAGGAGAGGAGAGAAAAGGAGAGGAGAGGAGAGAAAAGGAGAGGAGAGAAGAGAAAAGGAAAGGAGAGGAGAGGAGAGGAGAGGAGAGGAGAGAAAAGGAGAGGAGAGGAGAGAAAAGGATAGGAGAGGAGAGGATAGGAGAGGAGAGAAAAGGAGAGGAGAGGAGAGAAAAGGAGAGGAGAGGAGAGAAAAGGAGAGGAGAGAAGAGAAAAGGAAAGGAGAGAATAGGAGAGGAGAGGAGAGGAGAGAAAAGGAGAGGAGAGGAGAGAAAAGGATAGGAGAGGAGAGGATAGGAGAGGAGAGAAAAGGAGAGGAGAGGAGAGAAAAGGAGAGGAGAGAAGAGAAAAGGAAAGGAGAGGAGAGGAGAGGAGAGGAGAGGAGAGAAAAGGAGAGGAGAGAAAAGGAGAGAAAAGGAGAGGAGAGGAGAGAAAAGGAGAGGAGAGAAGAGGAGAGGAGAGAAAATGAAAGGAGAGGAGAGAAAATGAAAGGAGAGGAGAGAAAATGAAAGGAGAGGAGAGGAGAGAATAGGAGAGGAGAGAATATGAAAGGAGAGGAGAGGAGAGGAGAGAAAAGGAAAGGAGAGGAGAGAAAAGGAAAGGAGAGGAGAGAAAAGGAGAGGAGAGAAAAGGAGAGGAGAGAAGAGGAGAGAAGAGGAGAGGAAGAAGAGGAGAGGAGAGAAAATGAAAGGAGAGGAGAGGAAGAAGAGGAGAGAAAAGGAGAGAAGAGGAGAGGAGAGAAAAGGAGAGGAGAGAAAATGAAAGGAGAGGAGAGAAAATGAAAGGAGAGAAGAGGAAAGGAGAGGAGAGAAAAGGAGAGGAGAGAAAAGGAGAGGAGAGGAAGAAGAGGAGAGAAAAGGAGAGGAGAGGAGAGGAGAGAAAATGAAAGGAGAGGAGAGGAGAGAAAATGAAAGGAGAGGAGAGGAGAGAAAATGAAAGGAGAGGAGAGAAAATGAAAGGAGAGGAGAGAAAATGAAAGGAGAGGAGAGGAGAGGAAGAAGAGGAGAGAAAAGGAGAGGAGAGGAGAGGAGAGAATAGGAGAGGAGAGGAGAGGAGAGAATAGGAGAGGAGAGGAGAGGAGAGAAAATGAAAGGAGAGGAGAGGAGAGGAGAGAAAAGGAAAGGAGAGGAGAGAAAAGGAAAGGAGAGGAGAGAAAAGGAGAGGAAGAAGAGGAGAGAAGAGGAGAGGAGAGAAAATGAAAGGAGAGGAGAGGAGAGGAAGAAGAGGAGAGAAAAGGAGAGAAGAGGAGAGGAGAGAATAGGAGAGGAGAGAAGAGGAGAGAAGAGGAGAGGAGAGAAAATGAAAGGAGAGGAGAGGAGAGGAAGAAGAGGAGAGAAAAGGAGAGAAGAGGAGAGGAGAGAATAGGAGAGGAGAGAAAAGGAGAGAAGAGGAGAGGAGAGAATAGGAGAGGAGAGAAGAGGAGAGAAGAGGAGAGGAGAGAAAATGAAAGGAGAGGAGAGAAAGGAGAGGAGAGAAGAGGAGAGGAGAGGAGAGGAGAGAAGAGGAGAGGAGAGGAAGAAGAGGAGAGGAGAGGAGAGAAAAGGAGAGGAGAGGAGAGGAGAGAAAAGGAGAGGACAGTGGAGGAGAGGAGAGGACAGTGGAGGAGAGGAGAGGAGAGGAGAAAATAGGAGAGGAGAGGAGAGGAGAAAAAAGGAGAGGAGAGGAGAGGAGAAAAAAGGAGAGGAAGAAGAGGACAGGGGAGGAGGAAGAGGAGATGAAGGAAAGGAAGAGAAGAGGAAGAAGAGGAGAGTTTGATGAGCTGAACTGTGTGTTTATGATCTTCTGAATTCATTTGTTTTCACTGTATTCAGAAGTTCAGATCTTCACAGTGGTGTGGACTTTCGGCTGATCCCAGTCTGTAACTGGATTAACTGGGTTGAGGTTGAGGTTGATGTGAGGGTTGGGATGAAGGGTTAGGGGGAGAGGAGAGAGGAACATAGCAAAGAAAGGAGAAGAAGAAAACAGAGGAAAGCAGAGAGACGTGTGTGTGTGTGTGTGTGTGTGTGTGTGTGTGTGTGTGTGTGTGTGTGTGTGTGTGTGTTTAGCTGAGGTGAGGACAGGAGAGAAGATGAGAGCAGGACAGTATTAGGATGCAAAAGTGTGTGTGACAGCGGTGATGTGTGGGTTCACAGTAAGGCAAAATCCTTGATAACATTCGTGTTTGAGCAGTGTGTGAGTGTGTGTGAGTGTGTGTGAGTGTATTTGACAGCAGTATGATATGCTACGTACGCACTTATTCACATTTCCATAAGAACACTCTCATCCCTACTTTCATCAGAACACATTCATTCCCGCTTCCCTGAGAATCCTCTCATTACAGGTAACACTCAGATTCCGGTTTCCCTGAGAACACATTCATTCCCCTCTTTAAGAGAACACTCAGACTCTCTTCCCTGTCACTCAGAAAAGACCTTTATCTAGTTTATACAGACTAGAATCTTCAAGCAGCTTGATGTTCCTGTGACTACAGTTGCACATATTATTCAGAACTTTAAGATTCATGGGACTGTAGCCAACCTTCCTGGATGTGGCTGCCAGAGGAAAATTGATGACAAATCAAAGAGACGGATAATATGAATGGTAACAAAAGAGCCCAGAAAAACTTCTAATGAGATTAAAGGTGAACTTCAAGCTCAAGGAACATCAGTGTCAGATCGCACCATCCGTCGTTGTTTGAGCCAAAGTGGTCTTCATTGGAGATGACCAAGGAGGACACCACTGTTGAAAACAAATCCTAAAAAAGCCAGACTGGAATTTGCCAAACATGTTGACAAGCCCCAAAGCTTCTGGGAAAATGTCCTATGGACAAAATGGAACTTTTTGCCAAGGCACATCAGCTCTATGTTCACAGACGAAAAAATGAAGCAATCAAGAAAAGAACACTGTCCCTACTGTGAAACATGGAGCAGGCTCCGTTATGTTCTGGGGCTGCTTTGCTGCATCTGGCACACGGAGTCTTGAATCTGTGCAGGGTACAATGAAATCTCAAGACTATCAAGGGATTCTAGAGAGAAATGTGCTGCCCAGTGTCAGAAAGCTTGGTCTCAGTTGCAGGTCATGGGTCTTGCAACAGGATAATGACCCAAAACACACAGCTAAAACACCCAAGAATGACTAAGAGGAAAACATTGGACTATTCTGAAGTGACCTTCTATGAGCCCTAACCTAAATCCTATTGAGCATCTTTGGAAGGAGCTGAAACATGCCGTCTGGAAAAGGAACCCTTCAAGCCTGAGACACCTGGAGCAGTTTGATCATGAGGAGTGGGCCAAAATACCTGCTGAGAGGTGCAGAAGTCTCATTGACAGTTACAGGAATCGACTGATTGCAGTGATTGCCTCAAAAGGTTGTGCAACAAAATATTAAGTTAAGGGTACCATCATTTCTGTCCAGGCCTGTTTCATGAGTTTACTTTTTTAATAATTCTGTTGAAGCATGGCTGAAAATCAATGTCTGACTTTCTTAGGTTAATTATCATAGAATTTTTGTTTGTTATTACTTTTGTCAGATTCAAGTTATTTCTGTGACCATTGTGGGTTTTCCTTTCACTAATCGAGGGGTACCAACAATTTTGTCCACGTGTGTATGTCCAAAATGAACAATCAATAAAACAACCAATTCCTACAAATACAAATACACATCTGAAGGGAACAAGTAATGCAGTCGTCAAGAATAAGCTGGCCAATACATGTGTCTCTCTTTCCAGGGTATGGGATCGGCTTGCCCCAGAACTCTCCTCTGACCCGTAACGTGTCCGAGTACGTTAGCCGCTACAAGTCAGATGGCTACATGGACATGCTGCATGACAAGTGGTACAAAGTGGTTCCATGTGGGAAGAGGGTCTTCGCTGTGACCGAGGTGAGATTAGTGTACCTGTATGGAGAGTGTGTGTGTGTACCCTGTTTACTGTCTTCTCTGGATATGAAATGTTTCCAGATAGGATAGAGATAGGAACATGTGTGTGTGTGTGTGTGTGTGTGTGTGTGTGTGTGTGTGTGTGTACATCAAATGTCCCAGGATTATGAACACTGTGACATTGTGGCACATTGCGCTGCCACAATGGGACAAAATTTTAAGACCCTCTTATCTCAAGTTTATTTATTTCAAAAAAATACTGTATCAAATAGTGCTTTATTTAAATTATGGAATTATTAAATTACCCTGGTTTAATTAGTTGTTGTCATTAAGTCATTTTTAGTTAAAATTTTAGTCCACTTTTTATAGTGTAGTTAACATAGTTGTCATGTCATGTAAATAATAGTACCCTGTGAGGGACTGGCCAGGGGGTATTCCTACTTTGTTCCCAATGATTCTTGGTAGGCTCCAGACCCACCACAACCCTGACCAGGAAGCAGTGGATAGGATGATGGATGGAGGTCATTTATATCATTTTACATTTTACAGCTTACCATAAACATCACAAGATACATTTTGAAGTAAACTCTATTTAGTTCATATAAGTTTGGGTTAATCTTCTCAGCCTGAGGACAGAAAAACATGAAACTACATTTTAGCAAGTGGGCTCCCGAGAGGTGGCGCTGTCTAACTATTGATTCTGTCAATAGAAGGTCAGAGGTTAGATCCCTGATGATGCCACAGCCATAAATGTCCAGGAGTCCTCCCTTTGCCAGCTAGTGCAGGCATCTGACATAATGGAATTAGCCATTAGCATTCTTCTCTAAATTTGGTGTCATCCAGTGGTTCCATCTCAGTTCCAGAGGGGGCTCACTGACTGAACTGAACAGGGAGAAGGGCGTCTCCGTCATTCCCACTCCGGGCCGGAGCGCTGCTGCTGCTACTGCACTATGGAGGTTTGGTGGTGGAGCTGCAGGAGGAGAACCTCTCTCCAGAACTGCTGTGTAACGCTGCAGAACCCATAGAGTCATATTAGTGTAAAATCCTGTAGTATTACTCTACCACCTCCGCCCACATGCTGCTCCACCTTCAGATCAAGCTTCTGCAGCTCTCACACTGTCCAGAAATGCACGTGTAAAAAAGCTGTCCATGAGGGAGCGCTCAGCAATTCTGTGTGTGCCTTAATCCGTGTACCCTTCGTAAAGTTTGCCCTGCTTGTCAGGAGGGAGACGTTTTCCTTTAAAAGCTTCTGTCTGACTCGACTGTCTCCCGAAGTCTGATAGCCATTTCATCAGGGTGACGATGTGTCTCTGTAATCTGTCCTCATTCCGGACGAGAGTGTGTCAGCTCTTCCAGCTCACACCTGCGGCTCTGAGCCGCCAGCGCGCGCACACACACACACACACACACACACACACACACACACACACTCCATCACTGGAGACTCAGTCCGTCACCTTGCAGGACCTGCAGCACTCCCGCAAGACATGACATTGTCTCAGGCGGTCTGGCTTCATTAAAGCAATAGTTCAGTGATAAATCAAATTTACACCATTGTCCCCTCAGCCTAACCATAGTCCATCAGCCAAAGACATATGCAGTGTCACACATATGGCACACTGTTATCAATAAAAATGGACAAAAGTACAGATAAAATTCAGGCTTCAGTCTGACTGCTAATGTTTTTTGCTGCAGGCTGTACCTTTGTTCATTTTGATAGATAGCAGAGTGTCACGGGCAGTTCTGGGACCCTGCAGGCCTTCATCACCTGCCCACCCAAACGACTGCTCAGGTTTTTTAGTGGTAAAACATTTGGTATAGTTGAGCTCATAGGACTTGTTGTAACTATCCTTTGCGAGAGAGCCACAAAACCTTTGCAGCCCACCTGCACTGGTTATTTATGGACAAAAGTATTGGGACACTTGTTCGTTCACTGTTTCTTCTAAAATCAAGGGGATTAAAAGAGTTGATTCTGCTTCTGTTGGAGTAACTGTCTCTACTGTCCAGAGAAGAAAATTTCTACTAGATTGTGGAGGAGGAACATTGCTGCGAGGATTTGACTGCATTCAATAACAAGAGTGTTAGTGAGATCAGGATGTACTGGATGGAGCTCCTCCACCATCATTCCAGAGAACACAGTTCTTCCACTGCTCCACAGCTCCTCAATGCTGGGGGGCTTTATACCCCTCTAGCCCACGCCTGGCATTAGGCAGCATGGAGCCAATAGGGTCATGATGTTGATCTGCTCCAGAGAGTCCTATTCTATTGGCAGTACTTCTCTACTGTTAGCAGACAGAGTGTACTGTCATCCACCAGCAGGGGGCCTGGCCAGCACAGTAGAAAAGCTGGTGGAGCTGGAGCAAGGAACTCCAAGCCCCAGAAGCCCAAGAGGTAATCAGCGCTGACCAGACCCACCTGTGTGGAACGGTATATATACACCCAGCCAAACACAATTCCCTGTCGCACCTTTGTAGAGGGGCGAGCGGTAACAGGTGTTCTGAGTTGTGAAAAAATGCAAGAGCTGAAAAGTTAAAGTGGTGAACAGCTGAAAAGAGTTTGTTGTAAACAGTGGCGAAAAGGAAAACTAGAAGAAAAGAAAATAGTTTGAGTTAAAGGGGTTTAGATTGTCCTTTGTTTGAGTACACACCATTCCTGCTGTTTCCTTTGTTTGTTTTCCCGCCCTTTTTCTACAGTGTTTATACTGCCCCCTCTCACAGCTGTGGTGGTGCAGTGGAAACACACTGGGCTCCCATTTCCAGGGTTTGGAAGTTCAAGCCCCACCACAGTCTCACCAAGCACCAATCTTGTATTGACTTAAGACAATGATCATCTGTTACACGCACCATAAAATAATACCCCCCAAAAAGGGGTAGTTTCATTAAATAAATAAATAAATGAACTGCACTTGAGTCCAAACATCTACAGATCCTAGACAAGCTGTATGTGTGCCTTTGCACATCTGTGTCAGCAATGGGTGTGAAGTAGCTGCATGTACTTATTAGAGGGGTGTCCACAAACATTTGGACATATAGTGTATTCTAATTTTCCTAACCTCAACCAATCAACATTCCAGCTTAACCACAGCTGTACATGTAAGGTGTTTACTAAGAATCACTTCTGCTTGAGCCTCCAGCAAGTCTCACACACAATTTTCAGATTTTACATCTTATCAAATCAAATAAAAAATGTATTTGTAAAGCGATTTTACCACCTGGTGTTCTCCAAAAGCAGCTTTAGAGAATCAGTAATCAGTTTAAGATCAAAAATATATCTAAGAGATCAACAAGACCTCCAGTGAGCAGCCAAACACCACAGTGCAGGAGAAACTCCATAGAAGAAGAAACCTTGGGAGGAACCGAGACTCACAAGGGGGACCCAACCTATCCTCCTCTGATCAGAACTATTGATAAATTATTGATAAAAGTCATTGAATCCCCAAGACTGTTTAGGTGAACTGATATCATAATATAATATCTAATATAATCACAGCAGTTTCGGCCAGTCGTTAGGCCAGACAAGTGGGCAGACATTTACTGGGAGAAGGTAAAGAGACAGAGTTAGTTCTGAGAGGATTTTATAGAGATCAGAGAATGTTGATCAGAATCAGAGTGTGTCTGACGACTCCGGCAGGTCTGACTATAACAGCCTAATTAAAAGGAGAGAGCCAGAAGGTAACACAGACACAGGAGCTCCCTGAAACACTAGCGTCCATCTGCTCCACCGTCCACAAACCTGAGTGATGGCGTGTAAGCTGCGAGACGACAGCTCCAGCATCTCAGTGTACTACAATTCCCTGTGTCCTCGAACCCTGGACCTGCAGCCTTTATCTAAGAAATATTAATTACCAAAAGCTGAACTAAACAGATGAGTTTCAGCCTAGATTTAAAGACTAAGACTGAGTCTGAGTCCCCAACATTATCTGGAAGGTTATTCCAATAGGAAAAGGCTCCTCCCCCTGCTGAGGGTTTCAGAGTTTGGGAATAGGTAAGAAGCAGCTCCCTGAGATCTAAGTAATTGTGATGGTTCATAATAAGAAATGATTCATATTAGGAAATGAACATTAAGTCTCATCCCTCTGGAGTTTATGGAGTCCTACATTGGCAGTGATACGCTCAGTATTTTGGAGATGAATGTGGAGGGGACCATTAGATAGATTTAAGGATTAGCAGTTGATGTTTTAAGCACCATATAGCAAAAGATAAATGCAGTAACTGCAGTGTGGGACACCAGCCACCCGGGGAGGAAGGAGAACACCGGACTGGAGGCAGGGTGGGGGCAGCAGTAGACATTTTTATTTTCAATAAACAACTCCAACTCTAATGCATTTCAGCAGCTTTACCACTCAAAACCTCAAACGCTCAAAGACCCTTCATTCCTTCAGCTTCACAAACACTAGAAACTCGCCCTTCTTCATTTCCTCGGGCTCATAAATATGGGGCAAACGGTTATCCAGAATCAGAATCAGAATCCGAAATACTTATTGATCCCAGGAGGGAAATTACAGTTGTTCCAGCTGCAACCATTAATGTAAGAAAAAAATATATAAACACTAAATAACAATAAATAAAATACATTTTGGACAAAGCGATAAAAATGTAAAAATGTAAATATATATTTTCATGTCTGCCTTTGTTTGGTTTTGCCATGTGCTCCCAAGCAACTGGCTCTGTTTGTGTCTTGTCTGCCCTAGCCACACCTGTCCATTAGTGCTTCCACCAGTGTCTCTTTTGTAGCCACACCCACTTGTTAGTCCCAGGTGTTCCTTGTGAGTCTCTTGTTAGTGTCCGTATAAGTACCCCTCTGTTTCAGTCGTCCCTTGTCTGGTCGTGTGCATGTGTGAGAGAAGATGTTCTTGTTGTGTTCACGGCCATGGCAGTTCACGGTTTGTAGATTTGGCCGGTTTATGGGATTTTTGTGTTTATTTAGTAAGTTTTGCTTGTTTGATTTCTGTTTTCTTGTCTAGCATTAAATTATCCTGCGAATACGTCCACCTCTGTCTGGTGACAAACCGTGACATATATAAATTATATACATTTTTGTAAAGTGGTGTAGTGGTTATAACTGATAATAAATATGGAAAATTAATATTGAACCATTATTCAATTACAGTACTATTGCACATATGAACCGTAGTGTCACACACTGAGGGAGGAATTAATAAGGTTCCAAATATGACCCTTAATGATCCTCACCAATCACAACGACTGGCACCACCACTGGTCATACTGGTGTCATAAACCACTGTTAGACATCGTCAACAATTCCACAGTACCGCATTGAGTTCCTAGAGAGTTTGACCGATGTTGCTGATCTGACATTTGGCCTCATATTGTTAACCTAATAACCACTCCACCCCCCCCACCCCCCGAGCGCAACAGCTCCACCAGGCTCACTTCTCATCAGGTGCCAGTGTGATTTACTTTAGAGGGAAAATGAAATTCAGACTTTTTAAAGTGTTCCTTTAATTACATGAATGAAAGACTGACTTTGTGAGGAGGAACAATGACGGTTGTTTTATGTGGACGCTGCCAGCTGGAGGACGATGTCTCCACGCCAGTGAGCTGTCTGTCCCATCTGGATCTGAGCCAAACCCCAGCAGTACAGACACCCTGTAAACCTGCTCTGCACAGCCGTAAATCTCCACACGGCAACAGGCTGCAGCCAAAACTCCCCTCTGCACAAGGGCACAAATGTCCACGCCTCCCCTTTACTGAAACACGGCTAATGAGGTTTCTGACACTGTGACCCACTGTTATCTAGAACAAAGCATACTCAGTACCGCCCTCTAAAGGTGTTACTGCACCTGTTATCTAGAACAAAGCATACTCAGTACCGCCCTCTTAAGGTGTTACTGCATCTGTTATCTAAAACAAAGCCTGCTCACTACCGCCCTCTAAAGGAGTTACTGCACCTGTTATCTAGAACAAAGCCTACTCACTACCACCCTCTAAAGGTGTTACTGCATCTGTTATCTAGAACAAAGCATACTCACTACCGCCCTCTAAAGCCTATTCACTACCGCCCTCTAAAGGTGTTACTGCACCTGTTATCTAGAACAAATCTAGATATCTACTCACTACCGCCCTCTAAAGGAGTCACTGCACCCGTTAGAGCTAACGTTACTCACTACCGCCCTCTAAAGGAGTCACTGCACCTGTTAGAACTAACGTTACTCACTACCGCCCTCTAAAGGAGTTACTGCACCTGTTAGAACTAACGTTACTCACTACCGCCCTCTAAAGGAGTTACTGCACCTGTTAGAACTAACGTTACTCACTACCGCCCTCTAAAGGAGTTACTGCACCTGTTAGAGCTAACGTTACTCACTACCGCCCTCTAAAGGAGTTACTGCACCTGTTGGAGCTAACTTGACTATTTTAGTCACTAGACTTAAGTACACAGTCATTTTCTAAGTTGAACTAAAGTTCTCAGCAGAACATTTTTAAATTACTTTCGCACCTTTCATGAGACCCATGATGTATCTCAATTAATTTCTTTTCTGCTTTCCTTCATTATTTATATTTTAGTGTTTGTTTTATTGCAGGGGAATAAAATTGCTATTGCTTCTGCATCACAGGGCTTTGTTTCCCTCCTCCCCGGGTGGATGTGTAATTGTTGTTTACTTTCGTGCTGTTTACAAAGATGCCTCAGACACAGGCGGCGAGCATTCAGTCTCCTTCTCACGCTTCTTTTCCTCGTTTTCCTGTTAATTTAATTAGAGAGAGCTCTTCAGATGACTAATTGGTCCAAGTCCAGTTCTAAAAGCAAGAGGAGGAAAGAGACAGGGGACTTTGCGGGGAACATGAAGTGCTAAATTTGGCAGGGTGTCAGGGCAGACAGTCAGCGCATGTCTTGAAGCCGTACCTGGATTAGCACGTGGGTAAAGACTCTGATGTATAACAGTAGCAGATCAAAGTCAGTGAGGAACGCTAATTGGATCTCAGGGCATGCGTCTGTCTTCAAGGTTGAGCAGTACAAATAATGTTCAAATGGTGAAACCATGCAAAAAAAACAACCTACTGACAGAAATCTGAGTCTGGTGGAGACGAGGGTGTGGCTGTGTGAGACTGTATCTACTCTTGTTGCATCAACATTTCTGACCAAAAAGAAAGAGCATTTTCACACCTGAAGGTCCAGACTAAGCTTATGTATCTATGTCCAATCGTCATCTGCCACTGATGACCCTGATTAGTGGTGTGTTGTTAGTTCGGTGGGTCTCCCGTCCCAGAAAAAATGAATGAACAGCTTGAGTCACAGACTACAGTTATGAAGCTGTATCATTACAGTAGGTTCCATCCCAGCATAGCGAGCATGTCTACCAAACCCACAACCTTTTCCTATTATCTCAGCAATGAGCATCCATTGAGCAACACTGCTCAAGAAGCACAGTAATGAAGCTGTATCAGCATATAGAGTAGGTTCTGACCCAGCTTAACAGACATGGGTATCGAACCCACAAACATGGGTTCAGGAACCCAGTGATGGAAGCATTGCGCCACCACTGCGCAAGCAGCAGAGTAGAGTAATGAAGCTGTATCAGTGGATGCGGTAGAATCCAACCCAGCATAGCAGACATGGGTATCGAACCCATAAACCTACAAATAATTATCCAATACTCTAACTACCGAATCACCACTGCCCAGATATGGGTATCAAACCCACAACACTGTGGTGAAGTATAATGAAGCTGTATCAGTGGATGCAGTAGGTTCCAACCCAGCTTAGCAGATATGGGAATCGAACCCACAACACTGTGGTGAAGTATAATGAAGCTGTATCAGTGGATGGAGTAGGTCCCAACCCAAAGCCCAGTTTGAACAAAACAACTTGAATGTTATGTTTTTTAAATGTTAATCATTTGAACGTGTTTCATTATTGTGGTTTGTGTTTTGTTTAGAGGTCACAATGATTTCTAGTAGTGAAGTTCTGCTGCTGACAGCAACACTTATGTTTACTCAGTCCCCTCATAAAGCTCTTCTAATAAACTTCACTTACCCCTCTAAAGTAATGGAGCAGGCTTTGGCGGATGACGAGGCCAAGTTTACAAGGCCCTGTTACAGATGTAATTGAAACAGTCATCAAGAGAACAGTACCAGCTTAGCTCTTGTCCAGCATAGGATGAATTTAGGTTTGATGGCTTATCTAGTCTACAGCATGACTAGCCTAACCTAGCAAGTCAACCAGCATGACCACGTTGCTCAACCAGCATAATGAACATGACCAGCCTCAATGGTGGCCCAGCTTCCATGCCGGTCAACCTGTATGACTAGCTTGATCAGGTTGGTCATGCTGGTAGACTAGCTGGTCAAGATTTACATTGGTTAATCAACCAGCTTACCAGTATAGGGTATATTTTCACCAGCATGACCATCAAAGGCCAGCTCAGACCATCTGAAACCAGCTACCTGCAGACGCTGGTATTGAGCCAGCTTGTTTTTTTTAGTAGAAACAGAGGACAAACAAGCACTAGCTTATCCAAAAAGCCTTTAGATAGAACAGTGGTTCTACATCATCTGCTCCTCAGGGCTGCCAGATGGTCCACATTTGTACTGTATACATTTCTTTTTACAGTTGGGTTGGAGCAAACACATGGACCATCAGGGAAAGCCCTGAGGAATAAATTGAGAACCACTGGTTTGATGCAACAGGGTGGAGAACGTCAGCATTATCAGAAGATATTAAAAAACTTTGGGTTGAGAGAGGCTGGTTATGGAGATTCTCAAAAGGTTTAATGTTTAATCTTCTAGAAAATGATTCTTAGCCTGTTAGCACCAGACACACATCAGACAGGTTCACAGCTGATTTCAGTTCATTTTCACCATCACCACTTGTAATACATCACTGCCCCCTACTGGAAAGATTACACTCTTAAAAACGGACGTGATTCAAATGTTTCTTTGAGCGAAGCCGAGACCTAAAGAAGCTTCACCTGATGTAAAGTTCTTCACACTCACAGATCTCTAATACAAACATGGTTCTTTTTGGAACCAAAATAGTTTTTTCTATGGAAGAACCTCCTTATGAAGCACTTTGACCCTTTGGCCTCAGAAGGACATCGTTTTTTTACAACTTCCTGTACAAAGACTAAGTTTAGTTTATATGCTTGTTAGGTCCTACTAATCCCAAATACGATACATATATATATATATATATATATATATATATATATATATATATATATATATATATATATAACCCTTTAAAGCCTGAACCATCAAATCATTAAAGAAAATTTACTAATTTTAAACACAAGTGTTTATTAAGCTTCTGACTATTAAAGAAAATAATAATTTCTTTGCATATTCTGCCTTTTCATATTGTATTATATCTGTACATCAGGAATTTATTGCCCACAGTAGTTTTTTAGCTAGTACATATAGAATACAAAATTGTTTAACACATCTACTCCCTTATATTCTGACTTTCTCTTAATTATTATTAACAATAATAATAATTAAATTAATTATTTAATGTATTTCATTACAGTTTAATTCTTTTATACTGATTTGGCAGAGGTCTAAAAAAAATCCAATATGATACCTTTGTTTTTAAAGTAGAAGAGAATAGAACAAAGAGATCCAAACGTCAGCTATTTATAGTCCTCACATCCAGATCTCACCACTGGACACTACATTATCCATTAACTGACGACTGCAGTGTATATCCCGTCCCCATCAAGTCCTGCAGGAAGGGATAGAGAGACCTCTTCCACTGTAACAGCAGCATGGAAACAGCACACATACACTCCAGTACACCCAGTTTCCGACTCTCTGCGGGTGAACTGGTGTCAGTGATACAGAGAGTGTAGCAAAACCTGCTACGAGCTGAAGATGAACTCCCTGGCTGTGTGTGTGTGTGTGTGTGTGTGTGTGTGTGTGTGTGTGTGTGTGTGTGTGTGTGTGTGTGCGATCAGCAGACTCTGTCACTTCAGCTCAAGGTCACATTCTGAAAAAAATCACCATAACAAAGAGAGAGATGGACCAGCAGTGTTTCATCCTCCGCCTTCATCTGTTCCGCTCCGACCGCTCTGAGCACAAAAGCGTAGAACCTGCGGTTGTGTTGTGTATTCGCCAACACTACATCACACACACACACAGACACACACAAAACACAGAGACACAGACACAGACACACAGGTGATCAGGTGGTCAATTCTCTGCTCCAATGCTCCTAAAAAAAACAGCATGTTAGAGTGTTGGACTGGGACATGTTTGGGATATGTACTCTAACATGATGGCAGGCGGGGCGTCAGGTTGCTCCAGACAAACGGATGTAAACCCTGCTAGATAAAAACCAGCAGAGCATTTCTGGTCTCCAGCAAAACCAGCATAAGTTGTGATTTAGACCCAGACATGCTGATCAACTCATTACATTATATAGACAAAAGTATTGGGACACCTGCTCATTCACTGATTCTTCTGAAATCAGGGCTATTAAAAAGCTGATCCTGCTTCTGTTGGAGTAACTGTCTCTACTGTCCAGAGAAGAAGACTTTCTACTAGATTCTGGAGAAACATTGCTGTGAGGATTTGGGTTAGTGAGCTCCGTCTCATCCCCAACTTGTCCCAAAGTACCATCATTCCAGAGAACACAGTTCCTCCAATGCTCCACAGCTCCTCAATGCTGGGGGGCTTTATACCCCTCTAGCCCACGCCTGGGATTAGGCAGCATGGAGCCAATAGGGTCATGATGTTGATCTGCTTCAGAGAGTCCTATTCTATTGGCAGTACTTCTTCTCTACAGGGACTAGACAAGCTGTGTGTGTGCATTTGCACATCTGTGTCAGTAATGGGAGCAAAATGACTTGTTTACATTGACTTCCATTGAAAGGTAATGGATTTTCCTCCTCCTGTAGAATTAAGAGTAATGAAAGAACCGTATGTTGGGAGACGGAACACGTCTGAAGCCCCTCCTCCTCCATATCTAACATCCTATAAATGCCATCTCTATCCTGCTCACGACAAAGTTTCCACAACTCGCCACCACCCCTCACCTCACCTCCCTTTACCTCTCTTTAGCCCTTTAGCTCTTCTAATCAGAGGGTGGGCCTATAGCACAAAGCAGAAGCCACCTGAACTCAGAGCTCTCCCCATCTCTTACAGTCTCCTCCCACTTCACCAGATGCTGATGGGCGTGGTCCGAACTGAACTCACACAACAGTTATTATGATATTGATTATTATTGTTGTTGGGCAGCTCAGACACAGAAGGTGATGGGCTGTGGCCTGGGCCACTTCAGCCTGGCCTTCTGCACGTCACTGAGTTCCAGACAAAATGCTCCAGCATTCAGAATCACTGAGCAACAGAAAGCTTAAAAAAGAACATTTTCAACAGAGCAAAAATAGTCTCATACTCAAACTCTCAATAATTCATAAGCACCTCACAGCTGCCTGGCTTTCCTTCAGTGTTTTGGAGAGCACAGCAAGAAATCCAGCTGTGCTCTGTGTTCACTCTTTATCTCCATTACTTTAAATGCAGACAGAGGTTAGATGGAGGAGTTTTGACAGTGTGTGCAGGACTGACAGCGTTTACCATTTAGTAATAAAATGATATTCATGTTGTGGGTTTTAGAGTAATTTACTTATTGACAGTATTAGTTATCAAATAAAAAAAAGCTTATTTGTCACATACACACTCATACACAGTACAACTAGCAGTCAAATGCTTTGATAACTGCCTGCTCACATGAAACAACAAGCTACACCATATGGACAAAAGTATTGGGACACCCAATCTCATACTTTTCCACACATTGCCACAGCTGTATAAACTCCAGCCTCTAGTCCTGCAGTCTGTCTTTCCTCCACACATCAGTGAAAGAACGGGAGGTTCTACAGAGCTCACTGAACTCCAGCGTGGTTCTGTATGTAATAGGAGACACCGCTGCACCAACTACAACAAGTCAGCTGGTGAAATCTCCTCCCTCCTAGATCTTCCTCCATCAGCTGTGAGTGGTGTTATTATTGAACAGTGGAAGAGTTTAGGAGGAACAGCTCACAGAGAGCAGCTCAGCCACCGAGTGTCTGTCAGACCACGTAAAGTTACAGAGCGGGGTCAGGGCCGAGTGCTGAGCTCAGAGCAGAGTGCAGAAAAGCCTCCAACTGACTCAATAACTGCAGCAGAGCTCCAGACCTGCTGCTGCTTGTAGAGGTGCAGAGGAGGACCAGCTCCAGATTAATGCCTATAGCCTGTTTAGAATGGAGTGTCAGAAAAGGTAGATGGAATATGCAGTTGTCCAACTACTTTTGTCCATATCGTGTAAAAAAGGTAGAATATCTTCTATGTAGAAGTGTGTATAAATGGTACAGCGGTACACGAAGGTTTAAGGTGGAATGAAGGGCACAGACATGAAGACGTCAGCTCCTCTGGATTCAGTCCAATTATGTCCAGTTTGTCTGAGCTATCTACAGAAACACAGGACCCCATTTAGCCAGCAGAAGAGCTTCTATGGTATTAGGTGAACCATTTGAGCAGGAGAAGCATCATGGTCACCACACCAGCTTACGAGGAGAGGAGCTTTTTGGGTTGGTCTTGCTTGATTTTGACTTAGCAGTCATGTAGCAGAGCTCTGTGAGCCACCCTGCCCCCTGCTGGCTGACATTGGAATCATCCATTATCCACAGATGCATATCACAGTGCTGCTGAGAATCAGCCACTCTCCAGAGTGACAGGCTGAAAAATCACCTGCAGATAAACCATCTAAATAGGCAGCCAGGTTCAGGCAGCAGGGAGATGATGCCTGAGGTGTGTGAGTGTGAGTGTGTGAGTGTGAGTGTGTGTGAGAAGGTACTGGAGGGACTGTGGGAGCTCAGAGCCCATTTAGAAAAGATACTGTGGTTAAAGGACCTGAGTAGAACAGTCATGATTTAGTGTGCTGCCTCAAATGTGTGTGTGTGTGTGTGTGTGTGTGTGTGTGTGTGTGTGTGTGTTTATAAATATGTGTACATTTGTGCACAGCACTGGTGCAGGTCTTAGCAGTCATGAACTCTATATAACATTAGAATAAACCCAAATGAACACAAAGTCAGTGGTCAGTGAGAGTGTCTACCTGTAATTAACTCTATGTTTATTTGGGTTTATTCTAATGTTATATAGAGTTAATTACAGGTAGACACTCTCGCTGACCACTGACTTTATGTTTATTTGGGTTTATTCTAATGTTATATAAAGTCAGTGGTCAGCGAGAGTGTCTACCTGTAATTAACTCTATATAACATTAGAATAAACCCAAATAAACCTAAAGTCAGTGGTCAGCGAGAGTGTCTACCTGTGATTAACTCTATATAACATTAGAATAAACCCAAATAAACATAAAGTCAGTGGTCAGCGAGAGTGTCTACCTGTCTACCTTGTTTCTTTTATTTCCTGTCTGTAGCCCATAATAGGACTGTAGGGTTGAAGCTGGGAGTTGGGATTGAGATGTAAATAATTAGCGAGTTAGAATTGCTGTTACAGCGGGGGCTTCACAGTACGAAGAACTGACTTAATTACCATTAATAAAGATTTTAAATTAAAGGGATGAAATTAACTCATTCAGGGGAAGGGGGTTTGGGGGGGTTGAGCTGATTAAGAGTCGGGGGTTCGGTGTGAATCTGAGCTTCACTGTAGAGAAACTGACCCACTCTGATCTCTGTACAGTGGAGGTGAATGGAAGCAGGCGTCGGTCGCCATGACTACAACACAGATACAGCCCATAATTTATCTCCTATCCAAACCCACTAGTGCAGCTACACGAGTCTTCTGAGTTTTATATGGAATGATGATGATGATGATGATGATGAAGGTAAAATAGTGAATAGAGAATCTCCACTAATGCAGTTTTCTTTAGGGACTACTTTCTGTAGCTGCACTACACCCTGCAGCATGTATCCCTCCACCATTTTAATGATCTGATTTTAAAAGCAGGTTCTAGAGCCGAACTCTTCTCAGAACTCTGGTAGAACAGTGTCTCAGGCATCAGGCAGCGTCTTCATCACCATTAGGTGCAGAACTTTCTGTGAGGAGCTCCTCTTCACCTCCAGTGTAGAGCCACAGCTCTGACTGGAGGAGGTTATCTAGAACCTCCACTGTAGAACAGCTCTGACTGGGGGAGCTTATCTAGAACCCAGCGTTTCACATCAAACCCACCAAACCCCGACTCTGAATCAGTCTGATTATGTGTTAAGTGGTTATTTATGCAGATAATTTTGAAGTGCTTTGTGTGTGTGTGTGTGTGTGTGTGTGTGTGTGTGTGTGTGTGTGTGTGTGTGTTTGATTGTAGACGCTGCAGATGGGTATACAGCATTTCTCCGGCCTGTTTGTGCTGCTGTGTGTTGGCGTTGCCGGGGCGTTACTCACCCTGCTGGGAGAACACGCCTTCTACCGCTTCATCCTGCCCCACCTGCGCCACCAGCACAGGCTCAGGTACTGGCTCCACACCAGCCAGGTGAGACTACCTTCTCTTTCACCTTTTAAAATGACCCTCAGCAAAGGGCTTACCCTTTACCCCAAGTGCCCCAGTCAATCAGCCACATGATTCTGCCTGGGCTGGTACAGATGTGGGTCCACATGTTAGTCAGCTCAGGCAGTGTATTTACTAGGATCTACAGACAGGCAAAACCAAGGAAACCCAAGAGCAGAGAGTTTTACTGCCCCCTTCACCTGAAGCCTCTTTCCACATGCCCCCTAGTGGCCATTCTGCCTGTGGAATGGAAATCTGCTGGTTGTGTACTTTATTTACTGGTTTAAGTGTGTGAAATCCATCAGCAGAGCTTGAGCTTGGAGGAGGCTTTGGGTCTTGTTGGATGCGCTGTGTTTTTAACAGAGTGTGAGCTCCTTCAGAGCGCAGTCTGGATCAGTTAGAGCTTATTATTGTTCTGTCCAATCAGAGAAAGGATAACACAGTAATGTGAGACTGATATTCCTGATAAATATATATGCATCCATGCATCTGCTGAGATGGTTTCAGATTTATATGATTAGCATTTTTTACATTTTAAATTACCTGCTTAATCACGTATTGGCATTTCTAAAAGTCCATGTGTGCTGTATGTCCACATATTTGTAACACCTGCTCCTCCAGAGTTCTTTTTGAACCTAAGAAACCCCCTCAGAGTGAGACATAGAGGTAGAAACAAGACTCAAAAGGATGACCCATCTTCCTCTGGTCAGCAATGAATTAACATGAAATAACTAATGGATACAGTCTGACCAGAGTGTGAATATCATTTGTTGTGATAAACACTAAGTGGGCAAAAGTATTGGGACACCTGCACCTTCATTGTTTCTTCTGAAATCAAGGGTATTTAAGAGTTTCTCCAGCTTTTGTTGGAGTAACTGTCTCTACTGTCCAGAGAGGAAGGCTAGATTTTGGAGGAGCATTGCTGTGAGGATTTGATTGCATTCTGCAACAAGGTCTTGAATTGGGTGGAGCTCCACCACCATCACTCCAGAGAACACAGCTCTTCCACTGCTCCACAGCTCCTCAATGCTGGGGGGCTTTATACCTCTCTAGCCCACGCCTGGCATTAGGCAGCATGGTGCTGATAGGGAGAGCTCCAGAGAGTCCTATTCTATTGGCAGTACAGGACATTTGCACATCTGTGTCAGTAGCTGAATGCATTCATTAGAAGGATTGTCCACAAACATGTGCACTTATAGTGGATTTAACATTGTTGTGAGTTAGTTAGTTGTAAGTCCGGGTAAATCCAGGTAATTCTAAAATGTTCACTCACTTATTCTTACAACTTTCTGATTTCTGGTTCATGTAAGGACTTCAGCTGCTGTGTTAAGGACTAAAGAGAGCTTGTTTAGCAGAGGAACTTGACAACTTGAAGGTGTAAACCAGTGTGAACCAGTTTTTTGGGTTCACATGAAAAAAGTGCATGTGTTAGTTTCACAGTATTTGGAAGATGAAGAAAGGCTGTTCTACTAATTCCTGTGTCTGTATGTGCATTGAAGGACAGATCACAGTCCATCATGACCTCAAGGTTTCTCACAGTTGTTCCTGGTGAAGTTTTGATCATTGTCTGAAGTCAGACAGTCGGCTTCTGTCAGTTTCAGGTAGAGCAGAAGGCAGTAAAAGTCGACTTGACTGGAATTCTGACAGCTGCACCTAGACGTCACCCCTCTACACCTCATTCTCGGCTAATAATGATTCTGACTAAATACACTGTGGAACAGTGCAGCTGAAATCCCACCACTTCACTTGAAATGTATTCCGTTTCTTCTCCCGGTTGCCTCCGAACACATTTGTTCGTGTCAGAGGATTACTAATGGCCTTCGGAAACAGGGAACTTTCCTGTTAGTGGTACTGATGAAACTCTGGCTGGTTTAACAAAGCAGGGAGATGCACAAACAACACCAGAACAAGCTAAGAAAAACAGCATGATCTGGCAAATGCATGTGTACTGTATACTGTATGTCCAAAAGTATCCAGACAACTCAATTAACACACATTGACAGACAGTTCTTTAATACATATGCATATCAATAATATGAAGTAACATCATGCAAAGGTAGAAAACATACACACATACATACACATACACCACATGTGGACACCCCTTCTAATGAACACATTGCTGACACAGATGTGCAAATGCACACACACAGCTTGTCAAGTCGTGGTTGGTGTGGCGCAACAGATAACAGCACCACCTACCATTGCGTTACAACAACACCATGTGGGAGACCAGGGTTCGATTCCCGGTCTGGGTGACTGTGCTGCGCTACACCAATAAGAGTCCCTGGGCAAGACTCCTAACACTACATTGGCCCTCCTCTGTAATACAAGTGACCTTGTAAGTCGCTCTGGATAAGAGCGTCTGCTAAATGCTGTAAATGTAAATGTAAATGTAGTCCCTGTAGAGACATACTGCCAATAGAATAGACTATAGACTCTCTGGAGCAGATCAACATGCTGTCTAATGTCAGGTGTGGGCTACCCAGCATTGAGGAGCTGTGGAGCAGTGGAAGAACTGTGGAATGATGGTGGTGGAGCTCCATCCAGTACTTTAGTTGGGGATGATCATCCAACTGATCATCTGCTGAATGATGCAACCAAATCCTCACAGCAATGCTCCTCCTCCACAATCTAGTAGAAAGTCTTCTTCTCTGGACTGTAGAGACAGTTACTCCAACAAAAGCAGGAGAAACTCTTTTTTAATACCCATGGATTGAGGTGTCTCAATATTTTTGTCCATATAGTGGATATATTAGAAGCAGGAGCAGAAGATCAGCTGCAGATGATCAGAACATGGTTGGACAGGATTATTCTGGAGGATTATTCTGATTTAAACATTAAGCATTTAAAATGCACTTTCCCAGACTTCATCATCCACTATTGTATTCAGCTCCAGTTCTCGTTATCCTCCTGTATGTACAGACAGCTCTTCTAATGAGTGAGTTCACACACAGCTGTATAATCTCCATTGAAAAGCTCTGACCAATAAAGAAGACCGCTTTGGGGCAGCCGTGAGCACACGACCCTGAGGTCACCGTGCCCGGTGCTGAGCATGGGCTAGAGGGGTATAAAAAATTCTCCAGTGCTGATGGAGCTCAATGCAGTAGCTTTGGGATGAGTTAGAGTGGCAGAACTAATCATCCAACATCAGAACTTGACCTCATTGATGCTCTCACTCAGCTGAATGCAATCAAATCCTTCTCACAGCAATGTTTATAGAGCTACCTTACGCCTTCTCAGAGGAATAGAGGCTGTTACTGCACCTGAGGGGGAAATATCTCCCTGCTAAAGCCTTTCAGATAAGGTGTATATGTGTGTACATACATTTAATACATATTTAATTCATGAATTAATTAAAGGGAGATTAAATAATTGTATACACTATGTGGACATAAGTATTGAGACACCTGCTCATTCATTGTTTCTTCTGAAATCAAGGGTATTAAAATAGTTTCTCCTGCTTTTGTTGGAGTAACTGTCTCTACTGTCCAGAAAAGAAGACTTTGTACTAGATTCTGGAATAGACAAGCTGTGTGTGTGCATGTGTCAGCAATGGGTGCAACATCAGAGGGGGCATCCACAAATATTTGGACATATAATATAATTTCCAGCTTCACTAATTCTGTTCTTGTTTCTCATTATTTGAAGGGTTTCAGTATATGTTGCCAAATGTTGTTTGTCTTGTACAACGTGGAGCTTGTGCGCCCTCTAGTGGTCAGTTACTGAGAACACAGGCAGGACTGTGGGGCAGTGCTGTCAGTACTGCAGTTCAACTCTAATGTTTTGTCTGTTTATTCTTGCAGAAAATCCACCGGGCGTTAAACATGACGTGTGATGAGGAGAGCAAAGCAGAAGAAGCCATCGCAGACAGAAGGTGAGTGAAGAGGACCGTGTGGAAAGTGGAACAGGGCAGAATTTGATGGGGAGTGTTTTTGAGGCTTGAATTGATGGATTAAAGGCCAGTGTGGACGTTTGGATTTGCTGGTCAGAAGATTTACTCTACACACTTAAATAGGGTTTCGAGGGTTCTTTGGGACAGGCAGTGGTTATAGAACTGTGGCAACTTAAAGAACTTCTAGGATGCTTAAATAGTTCTCTGCAACAGATAACACCTTCCAGTGAGCTACCACACCATGTGGGAGACTGGGGTTCGATTCCTGGTCAGGGCTGCGCTACATTAATAAGAGTCTTTGGGCAAGACTCCGAACACTACACTGGCCCACCTCTGTAATACCAGTAACCTTGTAAGTCATTCTGGATAAGAGCATCAGCTGAATGCTGTAAATATAAATATAAAATATTTTGTAGGTGATTATATAGAGCACCAACAAGGGTTCTACTACTGTTATACAGGTCAGTACTATATATATTTACATTTAAGGCATTTAGCAGCTCTTCTCCAGAGGGACTTACAAAAGTGCTTTGCTATTTACCCAAGAAGAACCTCAGCTAGTTAGAACAGACTAATAGTTCAAAGCTTCTAATCTTAGACTCTACTAAACACAAGTCAATATGGAGACCATAATACTCTGCTCTTCACCCAAGTCCTCTCAGAAGAGGAGGGTCTTCAGTCTGGGTTTGAGGACAGTGAGTATTGGACTCTGCTGTTCGGACACCCAGGGGAAGCTCGTTCCACCACTTCGGTGCAGGACAGTAAAAAGTCTGGACGCTCGTCTTCCGTGGATCTTAAAGGATGACTGGTCGAGCCGAGCCGTACTTGAAGCTGGAAGAGCTCTTGGTGCAGATCAGGCTTTTGACCATCGCCATCAAGTACGGAGGGGCTGGCTGGTCCAGTCTTGGCTTTGTAGGCCAGAGTCAGGGTCTGAATCTGATGAGGGCAGCAGCTACAGGAAGCCAGTGAAGAGAGAACGCAGCAGAGGAGGAGCTGAACATGGCTGAATTTAGGAACATTGAAGACGACCCGACCCGTGCCTGTGTTCTGGATCAGCTGCAGGGGCCTGATGGTGAGCAGAGAAAGACCAGCCAGAAGAGGGCTGCAGTGGTCAAGTCTTGAAGTGAGGAGAGACTGACCGAGCACCTGGGCGACTCTCTAGAGAGGAAGGCTGGAATTCTCCGGATGTTGCAGAATAAGCTCTTCTTAATACTCTTGATATACCTGAGCGTACTCACCCCATTCTTATATGAAGTGTGTTCTGAAGTATTTTAGTAAAATACTGCAATACACAGCCTAATATAATAATAAAATCTAGATCCAAAGCTCACAGCTCAACAAAAAGCTAATGCACCCCTGTTTCAATGGCAGATGTAGTGTAAGTCAGTAAATCCTCTACAAGAAATAAACTTAAATATCACATTTCCTCACATTTTAGACAGAGTTTCTATTTATTTGCCTAACCTTTTAAGACTGGAAATGAATGCAACTTTACCCAAATGTACTTAGTATATGTTTATTATTGTCCTGATCTGTTGCATCTGTTAAAATAATGGCAAGATGTTGTGTGCAATTCCAAACCTGTCCACCAGAGGCTCCCTGAACACTCATGTCCCTCATCAGCTCATCAATAAAAACTCCCTGGGTGTGTCCCATGTGCTGTGTTTAAGTGTGTAGTATGTAATATAGATAAAAGTGAATATACTCAATATCCCACAATGCAAGTGAAACAGGAAGGGCAACACTGCACCACTTCCTGTTGGTACAAAGTCCATTTAGGTTTAAACATGGTCATTAAACAGGTAGCAGTGGTAGGAGGGTGTGCAGCTGGTCTGACATGGGTGGTGGTGGGGACGGGGCCTGCTGGTCGGACTGGTAGGAGGCAGCTGGTCTGACGCAGGTAGAGGGGGTGTTATTAATTTGGTGCACTGCTTTATACAGCCCCTGAACTTCATCATTCAGCAGAATAACTGGAGCTTCTCTTTCTCCTCAGCCCCTCCTTGTGTCTGTCAGAAAACTGTAACCTCCATCGTGTGCCATCTGTCATACCCTCAATCTCCACATCCACCTCCAGCAACTACAGCACCACTCCCAGGTGGAACAACGAGAGCCTCAAGGCCGAGCCTAAAGATGCCAACCACAAGCGTGTCCACTTCAACCTGGAGACCCTCAACAGCTACCGACTGGACCATGGCAGGAGGGGTTTGGTGGGCAGCCCCCCCACCCAACTGTGTGCCAATGGTGGTCCGTCTCCTGGCCTCAGTCTGGTTCTCTCCCCGCCGTCTGGAGCTTCTGGGCGACCGTGTTCTCCATGGGAGCTGGAGCTCCAGGAACTTCAGGTGAGGATTGAGGAGTTTCGTCACCAGCTCAGGGCTGCCCTGGCCAGGAGAGCAGAGCTCCAAAGGACTCTGGAGAAAGAGAGACAGAGCCGGACAGAGGGTCAGAACCATGGGATGTCCAACACCATCCCCATTGGACACTCTAACCCATCCACTGCCTCCAATGTGGCAGCCAAAGACATCAACAAGAGGAGATGATAGGAGTCATGATAGGATGATATGAGGTGGGATAGTCGGGTACCAGTGAAGCGCAAGCTGTGTTTATGGATGTTCATGCAGTAATCATGATTATTAGCATTAGTATTTTTAATTTAGAGTAACCTGGAGTTACTAGACAAAACAGGGAACAGGGCAGGGAATTGCTCGGCTAGGAAAACCTACCTGGATGAGGAGGGGCTGTTGTTGCAGCAGAGCAGTCATCAACTCCCTATTAATACCCGTGTGAGCTAGCGTCTATATACTTTTAGAAATATAGATCCGGTTTCTCAGAGCCAGATTAGACTAAGATCCTGAATACCAAGACCGTTTTGTCCTAGACTAGGCTTTAGCCATGTCCACAAAACCTGACCACAGCTGACCAGGTAGTAGACTACGGAGCATGAGGTCGATTCAGTGAGAGTCATCCATAAACCATGGTCATTAGCCATAGCACTGGTTAAGGCACATGCAGGTAGGGTTATCCCAGGAATCTGCAAAGTTATAAAACCACTCGAGCCAAAGTCAGGAGAAAGTAGGAAAACACGGGACAGCAGGTTTCAGCAGGACGGAGGTTTAAACAAGGTTTAAGCAAGTCTAAGCACACATGCAGGACTCCAGGGTCTGCAGGTGGGCGCTACAGAGGTTCTCTAGGTCACGCTTGTCAGGAAAACAGCCCTCAAGAGAAAGCCTGGGGCTTTTTAACGCTCCAGTCTTTTTAACTTGGCAGATTAAGTATGGAGATATCAAGGCAGGGTAATCACAGCATGATTCAAGACGCCAGGGATATTCTAGCCATTTCCAATGAGGCATATGTAGCTTGAATTCCTAGAAAACACTAGGAATCAACAACTACAATGCATGAAATTAGAAATTAATCCAGAAGCAACACTAGGAATTGTAAAGCTGAACACTAAGTGAGCTTCAGATAGGACTAAAGGAGGTTCATGGGTGATGGGGGTGGCCTGGAGAACAAAGCGTGGAGTAAGAGATGTAGAGACATTGACTTTGAGACAGTTTAGTCCCTGGCCAATACTCCAACCTGCCCATCACCACTGAATATGTCAACATAGAAAACAGCATCTTTTGGTCTAAACACACCTTTGAGATCTGCTAATTATCCCCTAATTGTCCCCTAATTGTCCTTATCACCCCCTTGTTTCTCCTGAAACCACCCCCTGCTGCACATTGTCACAGTTCCTTCACTCTGTAGAGTATACAGCTGGCTTTAGTCTGAAGGCAGGATGGCAGGGTAGCAGGGTGCAAGAGAGGTGAAAAGGTCTGTTCACTGAGGTTTCTCCAACAGTCAGGGTCATTAGCATTAGCAACATTACCTAATATTTCCCCCAACCATAAGGTCCTAGAAAACATAAGGGAACCAAGGCCAACTTTGGTTCCCTTTGGAGGCTGCTGGACTCGAATCCCTGTTCACTGATACAGTAACCATGGTTATTATCCATAGCGTGGTTAAATGCACATGCAGGGCTGTCCTATGCACATCTGTGACATCAACAGGCTAATGTCAACACCCAGAAACGAAGACGCCCACAGACCGAAACCGAACCAGACGTACATAGACAGAACCGCACAGCAGAACAGGACGTGGATTTCATTAATAGCAGCCCATTTCCTGTGGTCTGTGTGATTTATGTCTGAGCAGACCACCCCGGCTGTCGGAGCGGGAGGCTGTGCGGTCGGACATTGCTGAGCACTTTTAAAACACACTTCACAGCTGGGAGAGAGATACATCTCCACCCACATGCTGCTCAAACCTCCGACACTACGCTACGCTTGCCGGTTTGTGCCCAGAAGAACGGAACGTCAGAAGGACAGTGGGCCCCCAATGGGCAGTTTCTGAAATCACAGCTAAGCCACTTCAAGTCTGGCAGTGGTGTTTTTTACTTGCTTAAATCTGTAAATAGGTGTGAGGTTCTTGTCTGTAGAAAAGTTTCAGTGGTGATACCGTACGGTTCTGTGGGAGTTACAGTATAACACAGTGGATGGTGAGCGTATATCACATTGTATCACCTATATGTCATAAAAAGTCTTGTTAATACATTTTCAAATAAACATTGTTTATATATATTAAAAAAAAATATTTCATTTAAATCAAAAGGTTTAACTTTCAACAAAAGTTGAATTTTGTCCTCTTTTGTCCTACTTTTGGAAATGTCTCCTTTTGTCCTCGACCATTTTTAAATGTAGATTTGATCCCTGCCAAATTTTTAAATGTCTCATTTTGTACCCACCACTATTTAAAATCTGGGATTTTGTCACTGCCACTTTTTTGAAATCTCATAAATTGTCCCTGACACTTTTAAAGTGTTTGATTTTGTCCCCACCACTATTTTTAAATGTTTTATTACACTTTATAACTTGTCATATTTTGTCCTCATCACTGAAATGTCTTATCATGTCCCTGCCACATTTAGAGATGTTTCGGTCTGTCCCCAAAACTTTCTAAAAAGCCTCATTTTGTCCTTAATACTTTTTAAATTGTCTTATTATGTCTCTGCCACATTTTGAGTCTTATTTTGTGCCCACGACTTTTTAAAATCTGGCAAATTGTCCCTGACCATTTTAAAATGTTTGATTTTGTCCCCACCACTATTTTTAAATGTTTTATTTGTCCCTGACACTTTTGACTTGTCTCATTTTGTCCTCATCACTTTTTAAATGCATCATTTCGTCCCTTTATTTTTTTTTATTTTTGATTTTGTCCCTTCACTTTTTGAATTTGTATTCACATTATTTTCTCTAATAACTCGCACAGTTACTTTTCTCAGCATCACTTTTACATGCTACACATTCCACTGACAGCAGTTCTTTCAGTACTGAGTGCTGTCTCAAAGCAGGGTAATGGGATTATTTCACAAACTATTCAAAATAGTATGGAATAAGGTTTTTATTTGATATTTAAAACATTATTATTATTATTATTATTATTATTATTATAAGAACTGTTACCTAGCAAGCTATGTCACAAGATAAACGTCTTGTTAGCAACATGCTAATTGGTGGACTTGAGCTTTCATTACTTGTTAGCTACATTAGCCTCGTAGCTCCAGTGTAAAACTGAAAAAGGAAATTTTTGTCTGTATTGAAATGTTTCTTATAATTTCAGCATGAATGGGCGGGACTAATTTGCAGTAGGTTCGATGTATGTAAATAAGTTGATTTTATGACATCACATTTTACACATCAGCTGTTTTTACAATCTCAAAAGTCTCTACATTTCTAAAAACTGCATGGTATTGTGTCTTTAAGAGGTTCCTTTGAAAGTTGCCTCAGTAGACCATGAGACGGAGGTTCCAGAATGCAGGTGTCGATCCACGCCTCACTTTTCTTCTTGTGCAAAATATACAACTGAAATCAGGAGCATAATGACACCTGCAGTCTTCATGCCACGCTGAACAGCCCTGCACAGCGCCAACAGCCTGGCCCACATCTGTCAGCCCCGTCTGCAGAGACAAACAGAGCACTCCTCTCATTTACTTTCAGAGAAGACGCCAGAGTGAGTTTTAGCGAGCAAATAGTCTGGGAGTCGACAGTCCGGGGGCTGGGAGGAGCGGCTGATGGAGGAGCAGTGTTTTGTTCCTTGAGGGACGTCACTGAACAATGGGTTCATTAAGCAGGAGCAGCTCTCTTTCAGAGTGAAAGCATGCTTGGCTGCCCATTAACTGTGTGACAGAGCGAGCCGTGTCAAGCGTCTGTAAGTGGAGTTCCCACCATTCTCCCACCATTCTTCTTCTGTTCTCCTGCCATTCAGGAGCACCAAAACAACTCAGAACTTTGGCAGAAATTTAGATACACAGCTTTTTTCCCCCTTACCCCAAATGTAGTCGATCAGCTGAAACATCCCCTACACAACAGGCATACGCCATACAGCCAAAAGTATTGGGACAAACTCAAATCAAATTGGCATCAAACCAGCTTGGTCATGCCGGTCATGCCGGCAATACTGGCAATACCGGCTCAACCATCAAACTTAAAACAAAACGTACCTTACATTGATAAGCAGGCCGATTAAGCTGGCTGACCAGTTAGCTCTTGGTCAGCATAGCAAAGCTTTTCCAGCTTGGTTATATTCATCAACCACCTTGGTCATGCTGGTCATACTGATCAATTACCCTGGTCATTCTGGTCAACCAGTTTGATCATCTTGGTCATGCTGGTCAACCACTCTGGTCATAGTGGTCATGCTGGGCGTTTAGATTGGTCATGGTCATACTGGTCGACCATGAAACGCAAATAAGAACATGCCATCTGCTGGCCAAGAAGCTAAATGGTCAACCATCGTAACCAGCCTGACCAACTTGAACAGTGTTTTTTTTTTCAGCATATTTATTACTATTGGTGTCTATTACCATTACAGTGTCCAAATGTTTGTGGACAGCCCTTTTAATAAATGCATTTAACTACTTTAAGCTGCACCCATTGCTGACCCAGATGTGCAAATGCACACACACAGCTTGTCTAGTCCCTGTAGAGAAGAAGTACTGCCAATAGAATAGGACCCTCTGGAGCAGATCAACATCATGACCCTATTGGCTCCATGCTGCCTAATAATGCCAGGCGTGGGCTAGAGGGGTATAAAGCCCCCCAGCATTGAGGAGCTGTGGAGCAATGGAGGAACTGTGTTCTCTGGAATGATGGTGGGGTGGTGATCAACCATCATTCTGACCTCACTAACGCTCTTGTTGCTGAATGCAATCAAATTCTCACAGCAATGCTGCTTCTCCTTGAACAATAGAGACAGTTACTCCAACAAAAGCAGGAGAAACTCAAATGAATGAGCAGGCGTCCCAATACTTTTGTCCACATAGTGTACTTGTTATTTTATTGAGTAGTTTTTTAGTAGCTCCAGTGTAAAAGCGGAGAAGTAAGCTACAGACCAGTCCCTTTTAGTTTCCCTCAAACTTTCTCTTTTTAACTGAGCAGAAATAAATCAGCCGTGAAATCTGATAGAGTTGTACAGAGTCCCGCGTTTCTCAGAATCTGTTTGCTCATGCTATAAAAGGCTTTGGGGGGTTGGCAGTACTAATGGCTTCCTCAGGAGCTGTCAGCCTTCTGTTCATTTATGACTAACCTCCCAGAGGGAATAAATAAAACCAGCACACTGGAGATAAGCATAACTCTGCTCATCAGTATTCACTGTGAAGAGCAGGAGTGCGTCCAGAGACTGCTAATCCAAACCCGCTCAGACAAACAGGAGCTGAGGTAGCTTTTAGTTGGGGACTCTTTGTGCTCTTGTCACTTCATCAGAAACTCCTGCCTCATAGCTCCTCCTTGCTGGTGTACAAGCACAATCACCACCTAGCAATATTGCACAGCCAGCTAGCTAAACTATATGGACAAAAGTATTGGGACATCTGCTCATTCAAGAGTTTCTTCTGCTTCTGTTGGAGTAACTGTCTCTACTGTCCAAGACAAAGACTTTCTACTAGATTCTGGAGGAAGAGCATTGCTGTGAGGATTTGATTGCATTCAGGGACAAGAGCGTTAGTGAGGTCAGAATGTTGGATGATTTATCAACACCCCACCTCATCATCCCCAACTCCTCCAACTCACCCCTAACAAAAGCACTGGATGAAGCTCCTCCACCATCATTCCAGATGGTGCTCCACAGCTCCTCAATGTTGGGGGGCTTTATACCCCTCTAGCCCACGCCTGGCATTAGGCAGCATGGAGCCAATAGGGTCATGATGTTGATCTGCTCCAGAGAGTCCTATTCTATTGGCAGTACTTCTTCTCTACAGGGACTAGACAAGCTGTGAGTGTGCATTTGCACCTCTGTGTCAGAAATAGGTGCAGCTTAAAGTAGCTGAATGTGTTCATTAGAAGGAGTGTCCACAAACCTTTGGACCTAAAGTGTAGCTCTGGCAGTCACGACTGTCCTTTTCCTGCGCCGTATCTCCTTCCACAGCCGGACACTCGGCGTGAATCATCCTCCGGTCACCACCTTCGCCATCATCTCTTTTCACCACCACCCTGTCAGCATATTGGCCCTTAGCGCTAGCCCAGCCCTGCTGCCTCGGTTAGACCAGCACAGCCAGGCCAAGCGCTGCCATATGTCAGTGTGATTAGAGTCGGCAGTCACTGCTGATCCTCGCCGGAGACAAATCTGTCACTGTTAGCACTGTTAGCTCCACTTCTGTTCTGGGCCAGCGGAGCTGCACTGCCGAGCAGCAGAGTACAGTAGAAATAAAGATTACAGCTAGAGTATTATAGAGATAATTATCAGCAGCGAGTTTAATCACATGTAATAAAGGTCCAGTACCGTTCTGCTGTGTCCTGGTATATGGATGGGATGACAAAGGTGTACTGTACACTCAAATAAAAGCTATGCTAATGCTATTTTTAAGGTCATTGCACAAAAATGCATTCATATTCAAATTATTTGTAATGTAGTTTATGATGATAGACATATTTATTTTAATTAGAATGAATGTAGAAATGTGACTTTCTTCTAAAACCAATTGGAAATGTAGTGTTTCTCTGAGAACCAAGAAAACAAGAAAAGTCACATAAAAAGTTTTTAATGTAGAATGTAATGAAAATTACAACAGCAGCAACTTTTAACTATTGAATTTCTGAATTTGAATGCAAATGTAGAAATGCATAGAGATGACAGAAATTTCAATGTGAAAAATATAATTGCAAAAATCTGAATTTTAATGCAGAAATTTCCATACAAATATTGTAATTTGTAATTAAAATTATAAATAAAAAATAATTTAATGCAAAAGAAACATTACTTTAAATGCATTTGAATGAATGAATTACTTTGATTTTGAATCATTTATTTGAAAAATCTGAATCAGAATTTGAATTTAAATGTAAAATTTATTCCTAAACGCAAACAAAAGCTGAAAGTTTTCTAACACTGTTTGAAAGTTTTAAGAAGATGGATAAAAGTACAGATTTTTTGTGACGTCACAAGAACAAAGAATCCTAAACCGATCTGGAACGGATCTGAAACCGATCTGGAACCGATCTGAAACCGATCTGAAACTGATCTGAAACCAATATAAAACTGATATAAAACCGATCTGGAACCGATCTGAAACCGATCTGGAACCGATCTGGAACCGATCTGAAACGGATCTGGAACCGATCTGGAACCGATCTGAAACCGATCTGAAACCGATCTGAAACCGATCTGGAACCGATCTGAAACCGATCTGGAACCGATCTGGAACCGATCTGAAACCGATCTGGAACCGATCTGGAACCGATCTGAAACCGATCTGAAACCGATCTGGAACCGATCTGAAACCGATCTGAAACCGATCTGGAACAGGTCCTGGGGGTAAACTGTATGTTTAGAAAAGTGTTTCCAAACTAAATGACGTGTAAAGGGCAGCGGTACGAGCCCTTCACGCTGAGGTGAGGAAGGTGTAGTTATGGGCTCTTCAGCTGAGCTATGTGAGGCTCGTTTGTGCTTTCTCTCGCTCTCGTGAGCTTTTGCATCAGTGGTTATTTGTGGAAGCGATGTTGGCTCAGATCCGGGGAGGCAGATCCGCTGGGTCTGATCTGCAGGTGTGTGTGAAGCTCAGAGACAGCATCAGACAGAGATGTGCTTGATAGTCTAACAGCAGCGGGTGGGTATTTTTAGAGCTTCTGAGAGCTCTAACTGGATTTAAGAATGTCTTCACTGTGTTTTAATGTTACCTGCAGCGTTCCTCACGGGACAGGGGGAGTAATCTGAGAGTAATCAGAGCGCTGCTGGGACAAAATCTGGTTCCTGTGCTTCATTAGCTTGAGAACTTAAAAAGTCTTGTGTTTATGTAAACCCATCACCCATACCAAAAAAGTTCTGACCTCTGAAGGTGTCCTGCTGTGGTGTCCGGTAGCCAAGTCCTGGAAGTTGTGAGGTGGGACCTACATGAGCACCCATGACCCTGTGGCCGGTTCACCGGTTGTCCTTCCTTGGAGCACTTTTGGTAGGTACGGACCACTGCATACCGGGAGGAACACCCCATAAGACCTGCTTTCTGATGTTCTGGAGATGTTCTGACCCGGTCATTATATAGAACATCACAGAAGTGTCTCAGATTCTTCTTCATCACCTTCAAGAACTGACTGTTCACTCACTGATTAATATGTAGATCCACCTGTCAGGACAGATGGAGCAACTGGAACCAGATCATCAGTGTTCTTCACTTCAGCTGGTCCTAATGTTATGGCTGATTTTACAGTTATTCATTAAGCTAGACTCAGTATCTGCCGGTCTCCTCGTCTCTCAGCACATTTGAAACATTCTAATTGAGTGGGCGTGCAGAACAAGCGTTTGCAGGCGGGGCTTAGTGAGGAGTGGACAGAGTAGAAAGGCATTAAGTAGAAAGGGCTCTGCTTTGTATGTGGTCGCAGAAACCAATGGGAGTGTTAGGATTTGTGAGGTCACTGCCCACCGCAGCGTACTAGTGTGGACAATTTACAAACACAGCAGAACTTTACAAACTCTAGGGGGCGAACTTGCAGATTGGGAACTGCATAAATGCTGTTTAACAACAAGCTACAAGAAAACTGTGTGTGAGTGTTTGTGTGCGAGTGTGTGTGATCGATTATTGATCACTTCCTCTTTAATGCTACTAATTCGATTATTCTGTTATTCTGTTATTCTTGTCAAGAGATCAGACATGGATTCTCCCCATCCCGTTGGGAACGGGATGGAGGGGAACGGGATGGAGGGGAACGTGACAGGGTTGAAGGTTTCAGTCCTAGTACATGGTCTTCTTCTTGGACAGTAGAGACAACAGAAGGAGGATCGACTCTTAATACCCTTGATTTGAGAAGAAGCAGTGAATGAGCAGGTGTCCCAATACTTTTGTCTATGTAGTGTATTTCAGATGGAGCTTCAGAGGAGAAACTGCTCTGAAAAAGCTCATGATGAAGTCTGAACTCATTTATATGGCTCTGATGGAGGGGAACATGACGGGGTTGAAAGCTTCAGTCTAAACTAGTTTTGAACTCTCTGTTATGAACAATATGCTGTCTAACATGTTTTTAACTCTTAATAATCTGTTAATAACATGGTAACACTTAATATTCTGTTATCAAATCGAAGCTAAGGTTTGTTGTCACATCACACTGACACAGGTGTAAAGGTGAGTGACAACCAATACACTATTATTATTAAGTTATTATAATATATGGTTGTTAAATGTTGATATTTACATATAGACACTGTATGTAGGTGTAAGGGGGTAAAGGAGGGTTAGTAGTGTACGGTGTGACTGAGCTGTTAGTTATAATGTGCTGAGTGTGTTATTGTAGGTGAAGGTGTGGTGTGGTAAAGTCCATATTAATAATAATATTAATAATAATAATATTGTTATATTAATATTGTTATATAAAGTTGTTGTGTGTCCCCAAGCGCTGCAGCAAAGGCCGCCCACTGCTCTGGGCTTGTGTTCTCCCGTCACTGTGTCTGTTTGACCACTAGTGTGTGTATGTGTGTGTGTGTGTGTTCACGGCATGGATGGGTTAAAGGTGGAGGCCAAATTCCATCTGTATCCAACACTAATGGTGAGTATGATTGTCTTGTCTTGTCTAGAAAAGCTTTAACAAGCCCAGATGAGAACACAGCCGGACCACCTTAAGCTGCAGGTGCCCTCTGCACGCTCCAGTTTCTCACTCCGTCCCAGATACAGGACCGGGGAAATGGGCTTAGCTGCATAACAAAGCAGGGGACATTGCAGCAACATCAAAGATAACTGTAATAATAATAATAATAATAATAATAATAATAATAAACATATATGAAGGGCAGTACAATATATACAAATCCACCAATCCGCCATAACATTAACACCACTGAAAGGAGAAGAAGGTGAAGGAAGGTGTTCATTACTAAAGGTCACTCAGGGTACACTACAGCATCCATTCTCGGTACACCTTCAGCTCTTTCAGCTGCAGCGGTTTCTGAGATGCCTCCACCCGTCGCCTTGTATCCTATTATCACACCCTTCTGGACACCGGTCAAATTGTGTCCCAGGGGTCATAATGTTCTGATATGACCATGTACCAGACAGAAGGTGAACAGTCAGTTCATGAAGATGATGAAGGAGCTGAATCAGGACAAATGGACAAGCGTAAGAATCTGAGACACTTTGACAAGAACCAAACTGTGATGTTCTAGATAATGACTGGGTCAGAACATCTACACCAGAACAGTTTTTTTTTCCCAGATCAGGCAGGTTTTGTGGGGTGTTCCTCCCGGTATGCAGTGGTCAGTACCTACCAAAAGTGCTACAAAGAAGGACAACCCACAAACTGGTGACAGGGTCAGGGGTGCCCAAGGCTCTCACTGATGCTCATGGAGGCTCCGCCCACCTCAAACACAACTCACAGGACTTACAGGATCTGCTGCTGATGTTAGTCTTGGTGTTCCAGATTCTACAGCAGGACACCTTCAGAGGTCTTGTGGAGCCCATACCTCGACAGGTCAGAGCTGTTTTGGGGGCCCAAGGGGGGCCTACACAATCCTCAGTAGGTGGTGTTTATATTGTGACTAATCGGTACATAGTTGCTAAGGTAGTTCCATTTGCTATGCAGTTTATAAATGGCTGCTATGGTATCCCAAGTGATTGCTAAGCAGTTGCTGTCCTGTTCCAAGTGGTTGCTGTAGGATCATAGGTGGTCTCCTTGGGATTTTCAGGTGGTTGCTATGAAGTTCAAGGAGGTGGCTGGAAAGGTGCTACTTAGTAGTTGTTAAATCTTGCCTGATGGTTGCTAGGTGGTTGCCATGTGGCTGATGCACAGAAAAATGGTATTTTGTATTTAAATTATTGAATTTTGAAAGGTTGTTTAAATGGTTTTGGGAGAGAATTGTGTTCATATAACATATTTTATTTTCATTTATGAACACACATTACAGTCGTGTACATTTGGTATCCCAGGCGGTTGCTAGGATGTTGCTTAGTGTTTGCTTTGGTATCCTGCCTTGTTCCCCACATCTTACGGGGGTGTTACAGGTGTACTAGCATCCCAAAGGTGTCATTCCTATGGGAACAAATTGGATGTAACCATGTAACCATGGAAACCATGTATCTTTTCTATACACAATCAATAATAATATAAACAGGAAATGATGTCCTGATGCTTCAAGCTTGAGGTTCGGCCTAGCTGATCTGCTTACGCTGTAGTGGAGCAGATCTAACCCACTGAACTGCAGGGTCATTATTGTCCTGAAGGGGCTTGTTATGGTATTCAGTGACTGTTCTGAAATGTTGTAAACTATTATAATAGCCATTATTATGTGAATTTCTATGTTGTTGTAACGTGAGCCTGCATCCAGACCCTCAGAGACCACATATCCAACCAAAAAAAAAAAAGATCTGCATTCATTGGGCGTGTACTGCTGTAATGTCAGGATTGGGCCACAAGAGGGCTCTTGGGTTCTTCTGGAGCTGAAGACTTGACACTAAACCCATCAGAGGCATCAGGAGACGGAGAGTGAAATGGGATTATTCTACATGACTGGAATCTCCCAGAGTACACACAGCCATTTAAATGAGAGGATCACAGACTGACCGGCGGTCAGTCACAACACCATCAAAGAGTGAGTTTATCTCTGACTCTCAAGGTCAGTTCTTAATTCTTGGGTTCTGAATTATTCACTAGCACACCTGTCTACTTCTGCTCCGCTCCTTTCCGGACTCCAACCTTGTCTAAATCAAGGTTATAATTACATCACTTGGCTACCAGATCATAGTGGACAGGCCAGTGATACATGCTGGGAAAGCTTTGAATGCCAAATATTTGAACCACAAGTTTCATGGATTACATTGATTTTATTTGGGTTTATTCTAATGTTATATAGAGTTAATTACAGATAGACACTCACTGACCACTGACTTTATGTTTATTTGGGTTTATTCTAATGTTATATAGAGTTAATTACAGATAGACACTCACTGACCACTGACTTTATGTTTATTTGGGTTTATTCTAATGTTATATAGAGTTAATTACAGATAGACACTCACTGACCACTGACTTTATGTTTATTTGGGTTTATTCTAATGTTATATAGAGTTAATCACAGGTAGACACTCTCACTGACCACTGACTTTATGTTTATTTGGGTTTATTCTAATGTTATATAGAGTTAATTACAGGTAGACACTCTCACTGGCCGCTGACTTTATGTTTATTTGGGTTTATTCTAATGTTATACAGAGTTAATTACAGGTAGATACTCTCACTGACCACTGACTTTATGTTTATTTGGGTTTATTCTAATGTTATATAGAGTTAATTACAGGTAGACACTCTCACTGACTGCTGACTTTCTGTTTATTTGGGTTTATTCTAATGTTATATAGAGTTAATTACAGGTAGAGACTCACTGACCACTAACTTTATGTTTATTTGGGTTTATTCTAATGTTATATAGAGTTAATTACAGGTAGACACTCTTACTGACCACTGACTTTATGTTTATTTGGGTTTATTCTAATGTTATATAGAGTTAATTACAGGTAAACACTCTCACTGACCACTGACTTTATGTTTATTTGGGTTTATTCTAATGTTATACAGAGTTAATTACAGGTAGACACTCTCACTGACCACTGACTTTATGTTTATTTGGGTTTATTCTAATGTTATATAGAGTTAATTACAGGTAGACACTCTCACTGACCACTGACTTTATGTTTATTTGGGTTTATTCTAATGTTATATAGAGTTAATTACAGGTAAACACTCTCACTGACCACTGACTTTATGTTTATTTGGGTTTATTCTAATGTTATATAGAGTTAATTACAGGTAGAGACTCACTGACCACTGACTTTATGTTTATTTGGGTTTATTCTAATGTTATATAGAGTTAATTACAGGTAGACACTCTCACTGACCACTGACTTTCTGTTTATTTGGGTTTATTCTAATGTTATATAGAGTTAATTACAGGTAGACACTCTTACTGACCACTGACTTTATGTTTATTTGGGTTTATTCTAATGTTATATAGAGTTAATTACAGGTAAACACTCTCACTGACCACTGACTTTATGTTTATTTGGGTTTATTCTAATGTTATATAGAGTTAATTACAGGAAGACGCTCTCACTGACCACTGACTTTATGTTTGTTTGGGTTTATTCTAATGTTATATAGAGTTAATTACAGGTAGACACTCTCACTGGCCGCTGACTTTATGTTTATTTGGGTTTATTCTAATGTTATATAGAGTTAATTACAGGTAAACACTCTCACTGACCACTGACTTTATGTTTATTTGGGTTTATTCTAATGTTATATAGAGTTAATTACAGGTAAACACTCTCACTGACCACTGACTTTATGTTTATTTGGGTTTATTCTAATGTTATATAGAGTTAATTACAGGAAGACGCTCTCACTGACCACTGACTTTATGTTTGTTTGGGTTTATTCTAATGTTATATAGAGTTAATTACAGGTATCCATCTGTTTCTCTGCAGACTCTGTTATCAGACTCCTTTTACCCACATTGCAGACTATAGTATTTGGGTGGAGGGTCAGCATTCTCAGCACTGCAGTGACACTGGCTGACCTGGTGGTGGTGAGTGTGTTAGTAGTGTGTGTTGTGCTGCTGGTACGAGTGGATCAGACACAGCAGTTATCTTTAGATTTCAGGCAGACTGTAAACCTCTGAGGCTCTGATACATGAACCAGATCAGCCACCAGAACTACAGTTAGAACACTCTGCAGGTGGTATGTTAGAACATTGTTCAAACCAGAAGAGGTTGAGGAATATCAGGGGTGCATGGATGCTGGGCCTAACCGGAACTAATGAAGAGGGCAGTAATGAGGTCAAAGGTCACTAGAGGCCCTAGGTATGCCTTTAGGGGATAAAAGCATACAGGGGCGTGAGAATATCTGCACTGCAGTGAGAGCCCAGAGCGAAAATCAATCACAACACAATAAGTCACTGCCAGGGTCATAAACACAGAGTTAGCTCAGTGTGTTCCGGACCCTGTAATTGGGTCAGTCGTGTGAAAAAGTCAAGATGCATTTTAATCAGAACAGGAAACAGATTGATCCCCGAGGCCATCAATTCTCATTCGGGAGGACTCTTCTCTTTAGCCTTGAGGAGGAACTGCATTTCACTGCTGAGCTGTTCCACTGCAGCTCCACCACATAACAACAGGCCCTGATCCAAAACACCATCATTACCTGATAGCTTAGTCTCAGTATTACATATGCATAAAAACATATTCATAAAAACATATACATAAAACATATTCACAAAAACATATTCATAGAAACATATACATAAAAACATATTCATAAAAACATATTCATAAAAACATATACATAAAAACATATACATAAAAACATATTCACAAAAACATATTCATAAAAACATATTCACAAAAACATATTCATAAAAACAGCATTTTATTTACGTAAGTATTTATTCAGTGACGTACAACTACACTTAATGTCCAAATGTTTGTGGACACCTTGTCTAATGAATGCATTCAGCTACTTTAAGTTACTCCCATTGCTGAAACAGATGTGCAAATGCACACACAGCTGGTCTAGTCCCTGTAGAGCAGTACTGCCAATAGAATAGGACTCTCTGCAGCAGATAAATAAACATGACCCTATTGGCTCCATGCTGCCTAATGCCAGGTGTGGGCTAGAGGGGTATAAAGCCCCCCAGCATTGAGGAGCTGTGGAGCAGTGGAGGAACTGAGTTCTCTGGAATGATGGTGGAGGAGCTCCATCCAGTACTTTTGGAATGAGTTAGGGATGATGAGGTAGGGTGGTGATCAATCATCCAACATTTTGACCTCACTTACATTCTTTCGGCTGAATACAATCAAATCCTCACAGCAATGCTCCTCCTCCAAAATCTAATAGACAGTCTTCTTCTCTGGACAGTAGAGACAGTTACTCCAACAGAAGCAGGATCAGCTCTTTTAATACTCTTGATTTCAGAAGAAGCAATGAATGAGCAGGTGTCCCAATACTTTTGTCCAGATAGTGTGTCATTGCTCTAAAAATGGGGCACTAGCATGAAATGGGATTTTTTGCTAACACACCGTTCAGCTTTCATGGGTGGAGCTCTGGATAGGTCAATTAGCCAGTCTGGACACTGGGAGAGGGGCAGAATCACGGGCTGATGAGGTTATTAGCCACTCCACAGCTGGGTCCAACCTTAAGGTATGGGGAGAGATGGCGAGAGGCCCGGGCAGCTTGGTCTCCTGGGAAACGGAGGGAGAATCCTGACTGCGGGGAGAGAGAACCCCCACTATTCTCCCAGTGTGGGGGAGAGGAGAGGGGGCTGCCTTTTCCCAGCTCACTGTGGAGCGGAGGGTGTTAGAGCACTGCCTGGGAAAAACCCGTGAATGTGAGTGTATTTGCATTCGGCTTGGCTACCTGCCCCTCTTCAGCCCCTCAGAAGGGATGGTTACAGGACGTGGATGGTCATTAGATGCAGTGTGGATGGAAAGTGATGCGAGACAGTGAGAGTGTTGTTGGTGTAAAAGGCCTATAAAGAGTTAATAGCTGTGAGATAGAGGCTTTATTTATTTACTATATCAGAACAACAGGGTAACTTTAGAGAAGTAACAAAAACCTAAAATAAAATGATAATTCTGAATCATTTCTACGGGAACATTCGTTATGTTTAATGCAACTTAAAGAAAAGTGTAATTTATAAAAATGACATCATGAGCTACAGTCTGGTATATCCTACACTATACACTATGTACATCATACTATATACAATGAAAGAATGTCATTATTACAGACAATTGTGTTTAATTACAACAATATTATTTGTAAGAGAAATATAATATATGCGGTACATAAACCTTAACGTTTAATGAAGGTCAATGAAAGGTTTTTAAGTCGTTTTGGAGCATTTCTATTAATCAATTCATCATGAAATTCTGATGCAATATGAAAAACCATAGAAGTGAAAAACAAAATTGCATATATATACATGTGCATTAATTGTATATAAATAATAATTATATATATTTATATATAAAATGTTTGGTTTTATTATTAGTAGTAGTATTATAAATAATAATAATAATAATAATAATAATAATGAATTAATGCACCTGTGCAATATCTGCATATACACATTCATCTACATTTATATATGTATGCATAATAAATTCATATAGATATGACATTGCGCATATACATTATAACTAATTGCAAATTATTAATGAATTATTATTAAGTCATCCAACTGTCTAATTGTTCCCAGCCCCTGAGGCTAAGCACAATAACAGAGTTTATTCATAAATAAACTTAAATTATGGAGTAAAGTATAAGACACACAGGCTTGTACTGAGGAGGGGGGGGGGGGTATGCATGGGTGGGTTACAACTAAAGCAATAATAATTTACCTCATATTTACCAGATCAGATCAGTTAGTATTAAAGCAGAATCCTGCATTAGTGCTGTTGTTGATGTTGTTGTTGTTTACATTATAGACAATAATAACAATAATAATAAATAAAAAAGTACTGACTTATTTGTCG
This sequence comes from Salminus brasiliensis, assembly GCF_030463535.1. NCBI lineage: Eukaryota > Metazoa > Chordata > Actinopteri > Characiformes > Bryconidae > Salminus > Salminus brasiliensis. Next base: position 897,578 of record NC_132888.1, read on the forward strand.
TGTAATTGTCCTGCAACTCCAGTGTTTCCCCCAGCCCCACACACAATAACATCAACACTGAACAGGGTGTGTGTGTCTCACTGCGGCCATGTGCTCCTCACACACACACCCACAGACACACACACACACGAGACACAAAGACACGCATGGCTCAGACCAGCTAACACCACCCAGTCTAACACACACCACTCAACAGCATCAAACAGTCACACACACACACACACACACACCGACACCATTTAACAGCTCACTTACACACACACACACACACACACACACTACTCCCATTCCGGCTTCATTAATGCTGGTGGTCAGCGAGATCTCCAACATAAAGCCATGCTAGTCTACACCATCAGTGTGTGTGTGTGTTGGGGGAGGAGACTGGGACCAGATGGTGCACAGGCGCGTGAAGACAGACCACGCGCTCCTGAACGGAACTCCCCCACAGACACACACACACACACACACACACACACACACACACACACTCTTTTGTTCTTCTAAGCCCAAATAGTGAAATAGTGAATATAGGGAATTCTGCATGTACATGTGTTTTAGTGTGTGTGTGTGTGTGTGCGTGTGTGTGTGTGTGTGTGTGCATGTGTGTGAGTGTGTATATATATATATATGAATGTGTGTGTGTGTGTGCGTGTGTGTGCGTGTGTGTGCATGTGTGTGCATGTGTGTGCATGTGTGTGCATATGTGTGCATATGTGTGCATGTGTGTGCGTGTGTGCGTGTGTGTGTGTGTGTGTGTGTGTGTGTGTACAGGCCGCCTCCTCCCTCATTTACTCTGTCCCCTCCCTCCAGCCCCCCCTCCCCTCTCTAAAGTCTTTGTGTTCACGTTTCTCTCCACATTCCGGGGTCCTTCAGCAGGCTGTGCAGAAGTCACTGCACCCCTATTCATCCATCCATTCATTCATTCTCTCAACCTTCCATCTCTCCTTCTGTCCACACACACACACACACACACGCCCAGCTGAGGGCTGCGGAGCTGCTGAAGGTCCAGGCTGGGATGGATTAGACTCCACTGGGTCAAACTGGAGCATCACAGACGGAGGAAGCGACGGGGCCGGGGGCGCAGGGAGACGGTGTGTGTCCACCATCACCATCAGCGAGAGAGAGGTGAGTCTGGGTGTGAGTGAGTGAGGCTGTGTGTGAAGCTGTGTGCGTGTGTGTGTCTGTGTGTGTGTGTGTGTGTGTGTGTGTGTGTGTGTGTGTGTGTTGGCTCTGCCTTGAGAATTGTAAAAAAAAAAAAAAAGGTGTGTGTATGCAAGCATATACATGTGTGTTTGTGTGTGTGTGTGGAGTATCATCTCTGATCTGGTGATCCTAAATCATAGGGAAGGGGTGATAGCAGTGTGTGTGTGTGTGTGTGTGTGTGTGTGTGTGTGTGTGTGGAGTATCAGCTCTGCTTTGAGGAACCTGAATCTAAAAGAAAGCGGTGTGCTCGTCTCACACCGAGGGTTACTGAGTACAGTGTGGCTAGTTCAGTGTACTGTGTTTTAGTATGGAGTACTCTGTTGGGTATAGTGGGAGTAATTGAGTATAGTGTTACTGAGTATACCAAGATTACTGGAGTTCTATGCTTATTACCGAGTATACTGTGGTTTCAGTATAGTGTGACTAACTGAGCATAATGCTTGTTTTAGTGTATACAGTATACTGTCCTGAGTATAGTGCTTGTTTTAGTGTGTACTGTCCTGAGTATAGTGCTTGTTTTAGTGTATACTGTCCTGAGTATAGTGCTTGTTTTAGTGTATACTGTCCTGAGTATAGTGCTTGTTTTAGTGTATACTGTCCTGAGTATAGTGCTTGTTTTAGTGTATACTGTGGCTGAGTATAGTGCTTGTTTTAGTGTATACTGTCCTGAGTATAGTGCTTGTTTTAGTGTATACTGTGGCTGAGTATAGTGCTTGTTTTAGTGTATACTGTGGCTGAGTATAGTGCTTGTTTTAGTGTATACTGTCCTGAGTATAGTGCCTGTTTTAGTGTATACTGTGGCTGAGTATAGTGCTTGTTTTAGTGTATACTGTGGCTGAGTATAGTGCTTGTTTTAGTGTATACTGTGGCTGAGTATAGTGCTTGTTTTAGTGTATACTGTGGCTAAGTATAGTGCTTGTTTTAGTGTATACTGTGGCTGAGTATAGTGCTTGTTTTAGTGTATACTGTCCTGAGTATAGTGCTTGTTTTAGTGTATACTGTGGCTGAGTATAGTGCTTGTTTTAGTGTATACTGTCCTGAGTATAGTGCTTGTTTTAGTGTATACTGTCCTGAGTATAGTGCTTGTTTTAGTGTATACTGTGGCTGAGTATAGTGCTTGTTTTAGTGTATACTGTGGCTGAGTATAGTGCTTGTTTTAGTGTATACTGTGGCTAAGTATAGTGCTTGTTTTAGTGTATACTGTGGCTGAGTATAGTGCTTGTTTTAGTGTATACTGTAGCTGAGTATAGTGCCTGTTTTAGTGTATACTGTGGATGAGTATAGTGCTTGTTTTAGTGTATACTGTATACTGTGGCTGAGTATAGTGCTTGTTTTAGTGTATACTGTCCTGAGTATAGTGCTTGTTTTAGTGTATACTGTCCTGAGTATAGTGCTTGTTTTAGTGTATACTGTGGCTGAGTATAGTGCTTGTTTTAGTGTATACTGTGGCTAAGTATAGTGCTTGTTTTAGTGTATACTGTGGCTGAGTATAGTGCTTGTTTTAGTGTATACTGTCCTGAGTATAGTGCTTGTTTTAGTGTATACTGTGGCTGAGTATAGTGCTTGTTTTAGTGTATACTGTCCTGAGTATAGTGCTTGTTTTAGTGTATACTGTCCTGAGTATAGTGCTTGTTTTAGTGCATACTGTGGCTGAGTATAGTGCTTGTTTTAGTGTATACTGTCCTGAGTATAGTGCTTGTTTTAGTGTATACTGTGGCTGAGTATAGTGCTTGTTTTAGTGTATACTGTGGCTGAGTATAGTGCTTGTTTTAGTGTATACTGTGGCTAAGTATAGTGCTTGTTTTAGTGTATACTGTGGCTAAGTATAGTGCTTGTTTTAGTGTATACTGTAGCTAAGTATAGTGCTTGTTTTAGTGTATACTGTCCTGAGTATAGTGCTTGTTTTAGTGTATACTGTCCTGAGTATAGTGCTTGTTTTAGTGTATACTGTGGCAAAGTATAGTACTTGTTTTAGTGTATACTGTCCTGAGTATAGTGCTTGTTTTAGTGTATACTGTATACCGTGGCTGAGTATAGTGCTTGTTTTAGTGCATACTGTGACTGAGTATAGTGCTTGTTTTAGTGTATACTGTGGCTGAGTATAGTGCTTGTTTTAGTGTATACTGTGGCTGAGTATAGTGCTTGTTTTAGTGTATACTGTGGCTGAGTATAGTGCTTGTTTTAGTGTATACTGTAGCTGAGTATAGTGCTTGTTTTAGTGCATACTGTGGCTGAGTATAGTGCTTATTTTAGTGTATACTGTGGCTGAGTATAGTGCTTGTTTTAGTGTATACTGTGGCTGAGTATAGTGCTTGTTTTAGTGTATACTGTATACTGTGGCTGAGTATAGTGCTTGTTTTAGTGCATACTGTGGCTGAGTGTAGTGCTTGTTTTAGTGCATACTGTGGCTGAGTGTAGTGCTTGTTTTAGTGTATACTGTAGCTGAGTATAGTGCCTGTTTTAGTGTATACTGTGGATGAGTATAGTGCTTGTTTTAGTGTATACTGTATACTGTGGCTGAGTATAGTGCTTGTTTTAGTGTATACTGTGGCTGAGTATAGTGCTTGTTTTAGTGTATACTGTAGCTGAGTATAGTGCTTGTTTTAGTGTATACTGTAGCTGAGTATAGTGCTTGTTTTAGTGCATACTGTGGCTGAGTGTAGTGCTTGTTTTAGTGTATACTGTGGCTGAGTATAGTGCTTGTTTTAGTGTATACTGTGGCTGAGTATAGTGCTTGTTTTAGTGTATACTGTGGCTGAGTATAGTGCTTGTTTTAGTGTATACTGTATACTGTGGCTGAGTATAGTGCTTGTTTTAGTGCATACTGTGACTGAGTATAGTGCTTGTTTTAGTGTATACTGTGGCTGAGTATAGTGCTTGTTTTAGTGTATACTGTAGCTGAGTATAGTGCCTGTTTTAGTGTATACTGTGGCTAAGTATAGTGCTTGTTTTAGTGTATACAGTGGCTGAGTATAGTGCTTGTTTTAGTGTATACTGTGGCTGAGTATAGTGCTTGTTTTAGTGTATACTGTGGCTAAGTATAGTGCCTGTTTTAGTGTATACTGTGGCTGAGTATAGTGCTTGTTTTAGTGTATACTGTGGCTGAGTATAGTACTTGTTTTAGTGTATACTGTGGCTGAGTATAGTGCTTGTTTTAGTGTATACTGTGGCTAAGTATAGTGCCTGTTTTAGTGTATACTGTCCTGAGTATAGTGCCTGTTTTAGTGCGTACTGTCCTGAGTATAGTGCTTGTTTTAGTGTATACTGTGGCTGAGTATAGTGCTTGTTTTAGTGTATACTGTGGCTGAGTATAGTGCTTGTTTTAGTGTATACTGTCCTGAGTATAGTGCCTGTTTTAGTGTATACTGTGGCTAAGTATAGTGCCTGTTTTAGTGTATACTGTGGCTGAGTATAGTGCTTGTTTTAGTGTATACTGTGGCTGAGTATAGTGCTTGTCTTAGTGTATACTGTGGCTGAGTATAGTGCTTGTTTTAGTGTATACTGTAGCTTAGTATAGTGCTTGTTTTACTGTGTACTGTGGCTGAGTATAGTGCTTGTTTTAGTGTATACTGTCCTGAGTATAGTGCTTGTTTTAGTGTATACTGTGGCTGAGTATAGTGCTTGTTTTAGTGTATACTGTGGCTGAGTATAGTGCTTGTTTTAGTGTATACTGTGGCTGAGTATAGTGCTTGTTTTAGTGTATACTGTAGCTTAGTATAGTGCTTGTTTTAGTGTATACTGTGGCTGAGTATAGTACTTGTTTTAGTGTATACTGTGGCTGAGTATAGTGCTTGTTTTAGTGTATACTGTGGCTAAGTATAGTGCCTGTTTTAGTGTATACTGTCCTGAGTATAGTGCCTGTTTTAGTGCGTACTGTCCTGAGTATAGTGCTTGTTTTAGTGTATACTGTGGCTGAGTATAGTGCTTGTTTTAGTGTATACTGTGGCTGAGTATAGTGCTTGTTTTAGTGTATACTGTCCTGAGTATAGTGCCTGTTTTAGTGTATACTGTGGCTAAGTATAGTGCCTGTTTTAGTGTATACTGTGGCTGAGTATAGTGCTTGTTTTAGTGTATACTGTGGCTGAGTATAGTGCTTGTCTTAGTGTATACTGTGGCTGAGTATAGTGCTTGTTTTAGTGTATACTGTGGCTGAGTATAGTGCTTGTTTTAGTGTATACTGTAGCTGAGTATAGTGCTTGTTTTAGTGTATACTGTGGCTGAGTATAGTGCCTGTTTTAGTGTATACTGTCCTGAGTATAGTGCTTGTTTTAGTGTATACTGTGGCTGAGTATAGTGCTTGTTTTTGTGTATACTGTGGCTGAGTATAGTGCTTGTTTTAGTATATACTTTGGCTGAGTATAGTGCTTGTTTTAGTATATACTTTGGCTGAGTATAGTGCTTGTTTTAGTATATACTTTGGCTGAGTATAGTGCTTGTTTTAAAAGAAAACTTTATTATCATTGTCATTATTATTATTATTATTATTATTATTATTATTATCTCAGCAGCATCACCGAAGAAAGAGTTGAGAGCAGCCTGTGTGTGTGTGTGTGTGTGTGTGTGTGTGTGTGTGTGTGTGTGTGTGTGTGTGTGTGTGTCATATCTGCTCTGGGGATCTTATATCAGCAGACATGATGAAATAAGGTGGTGTGTCTGTAGTGTTGTGATCTTAGTATACACTAAAACTTGAGAAGTTTGGATCAGAGAGGATGCTGAAGTGGCCTGGAATACTTTACATTCCTGGAAAGATGCTTTCCATTAAAGTCCAGTAGGTTATGTAAGAGCTGTATGAGTGACACAGTGACCTTCAACAGAATGTAGTTATTACTGTCAAGAATCCAGTTACTGAACACAGAACACTGAACCATATATCCAGTCAGTGGTGTAACTCCTCCCCCAGGTCTGTCCACACTACCCCCAGTGCTGCACAGCCCTTACTTCACCATCTCAGCACTGACTCTCTTACTGCCCCTCCACCTGCAGTCAGGCCTGCAGCTCCAGGGCTTCTCCTCACAGCTGGAACTGAGACCTGCTCCAGTGTTGAGCTCCAGAGATACAGGGTGTGGTCATGTGAGCCACCAATCACACAAGCTGCTGCTGACTCTCAGAAACTGGTCTGCTGATGCTGTTGTGGGTTTGAGTGGGTCAGACCTCTTCCTGTACCGGACCACTTCAGCTTCCTCCAGATTCCAAGAGTGTTCTGCTGGTGTGGGAGACGGTCCTCCCCTCACTCTGCCTTTATCTTCTGGAACACTGTTCTACTGTTCCCTTCTCCTTCTGTTCAGGGTCAGAAGCTCTGCCTGTGTTTGTGTTGAGGGTCTTTCTCTAGTCGTTGTGAGAGCAGTCTGAAGGTCCAGTGCCGGGTAAATAGTGTGATCGAGATGCAGTAACATCGTCTGCGTTTGAGTTTTAGATCCTGCTTTATTTGCAGCTATTTTCATTTTTTAATTTACTTTCATTCTTACAGAACAGCTGGAAATTATTACCCATGATTTGTTTCATAAAAAGGCCTTTTTAATTGTACAATTTACATTATTTTACTTTTTTAGTTTATATTAAACATTTTCCCTCTAAAGCTCCAGCAGTTTACTGCTTAAATTGATCAAATTTGAGGTGACTGGACTTTGTAACATTGGAGGATCTTTAGTGAACTGGAAGTATATATATATATATATATATATATATATATATATATATATATATATATATATATTCAAACAGTGGGTTAGGCTCCTCCCCCAGTGACTGAATACATCATATATATCACATATATATACAGTCAGTGGTTTGGTTCTTCCCCTAATCACTGTATTGATCACATATAGCATATATATAGCTTCTTGCTATTGCTATCATCAGGACAGTTTGTGGATTGTTGTTATAGGGGAGGAGGTTCTCAAAGGGAACCAGAGCTCCCCTCTGCTGCTGTGTTTGTTCATTTGCTAGTTGATTGATCACAGGTCTTCCACAAGTGCTGTCCGGAGTAGTCTGCTGAAGGTGCTGAAGGTGTTGCTTTGAAGCCAGTGTCTAAAATGAGTATAAAATAATGTGTCACTGCAATGCCATGCAGTGAATAACAGATCTCCTGGAAACAGGAGTGTGTGTGTGTGTGTGTGTGTGTGTGTGTGTGTGTGTGTGTGTGTGTGTGTGTGTGTGTGTAGTCCCTCCATTCCCTGAAGGCTTCACATTCACTTACTTTGGGTTCTTTGGATGCCAGAAAGACTCAGTGTCATTTAACATGTAATAACAGTTAATGAAAGGATAGCTCTGTGGTCAGTGCTGAACTGCTGACCACAGCAATTCTGATCCATCTTCTCAGACTACAGAAATGACAGACCGGAGCAAACAGAGATATAGCCTGTAACAGGAGAGGATATTTCAAAGTGTAAAGGCTGAAACACAGAGGAGCAGAGAGTTTCATCATCTCCACATCATCTCCATATTTAGGTAGAAATGGAACTTCCAGACGGACAGTATCTGGACTCATGTCCTGAAGCTAGGCTGTCTGCAGTCATTATGGTGGTTTTGCTTTACACTCGTTCCATGTGTAGGAAATCCTGATTATAACATTTAACAGCATATTTCCATTATTATTCACTCTTGAAAGTTAAAGTTCTACAGAAGGTTCCTTGATCGATGTCCCAGATGGGTTTGTTTGAGTGTGAAGAACCTTTAAGGGTGGTTTTCCACCTGCACCGGTTTAATTGGTGAAAGTACAGTAATCATACTCAGATGCAGACCAAAACAGATGCACTAAAAACCCTTGAGATCAGGTGGTCTCGGCCCGGTCTGACCCAGCTATCAGGTGTACTCCTCAGGTTTGAGAGCTAAACGGCTCCTATAGGCAGGTGCCATCTCTGTCGCTGCTCCCTGTTCTCCCTGCACTAATCCAGAACCAATGTTGCCAACTCCTCAGTACGGTCACTAGAAGTCGCTAAATGACGTTGTCTTCTTCACTGGCTTCCTGTAGCTGCTGCCCTCATCAGATTCAGACCCTGACTCTGGTCTACAAAGCCAAGACTGGATCAGCCAGCCCCTCCGTACTTGATGGCGATGGTCAAAAGCCGATCTGCACCAAGAGACCTTCCAGCTTCAAGTACGGCTCGGCTCAACCCGCCATCCTTTAAGATCCACGGAAGACGAGCGTCCAGACTTTTTACTGTCCTGCACCGAAGTGGTGGAACGAGCTTCCCCTGGGTGTCTGAACAGCAGAGTCCAACATCACTGTCCTCAAACCCAGACTGAAGACCCTCCTCTTCTGAGAGGACTTGGGTGAAGAGTAGAGTATTATGGTCTCCATATTGACTTGTGTTTAGTAGAGTCTAAGATTAGAGGATCTTTGAACTATTAGTCTATTCTAACTAGCTGAGGTTCTTCTTCAGTAAACAGTGAAGCACTTTTGTAAGTTGCTCTGGAGAAGAACGTCTGCTAAATGCCATAAATGTAAACCTTCTAATTTGCATAATTGTCCATTTGCGTGTATTTGAAGCTGTAGAATAAAGGGGTAACGTTGTAGGAGAGAAGAATAATGTACTATAAATAAAAAATTATAAAACTATAAATTAACTTCTTCTGTTGATTCTTTTTTTTTTGCCTTTGAAATGAGAGGCCGTCACTTCTCAGAATAACTTCATGACTTTAATAGGATTTGGGATTTGGGTATGTGCAGTTCCTATGCAGTGTGGCCGTGGAGCAGTGTGGCGTCTGACTGGGAGACCGAGCACTGTCTGTGCTCACCTCAGAGTCTCCAAAAGTCTCCAACAACACCAGGAAAAGTCACTAGATTTGTCGCTAGTCTCTAAATATAAGCTGGCAACACTGTCCAGAACACAGGACCTTCTTCCTGTATTTACCATCTAGCACCGCCCCAGACAGGTCTGACCAATCAGCAGGTTTGCTGGGGTGGATTTCAGTGAGCTTGAATTTTTCCCTGAAAACAAACCAAGGAGAAAAGCTCAGAGTTTACAAACCTTTACAAAGCTACAGCTGTGAAAACCCTGAACCGGTGAATAATCTTTACATTAGGAGAAGGTTCTCAAAAACGGTTCTTTATGGAACCAAAAGTGATTATTGTATGACCTCACTCAAATAGCCTTTAGTAGCACCTTTATTATTAGGAGGCCACAATTTAGAAACTCTTTAATAAGCATTATTTTGTGTGATATTAAAGCTATTGATCGGTTCTCTTGTCTAGTTCCTCTCTGGTTCTTCCTCATACTCTTAAGGAAGTTCTCCTCTGGAGTCTTGGTTCTTCCTCAAACTATTTGGGAAGTTCTACTTTTGACTATCAATTTATCTCAATGGTTCTTTCTCATGCTCTTAGGGAGGTTCCCCTTTTGAGTCTTGGGTTCTTATAGTGGTTCTTCCTCATGTTTTTTGGGAGGTTCCCCTTTTGACACCTTGGTTCCTCTCACTGGTTCCTCCTCATGTTCTTAAAAGGTTCTTTATTTGAGTGTTGGTTCCTCTCAGTGTTCTTCCACAAGCTCTTAAGATAAGTCTCAGTTCATTTCAGTCGGGATGTTTTTTTGGCTTCTCTCAGGGTTCGTTCTCATGTTTTTAGGAGGTTCTTCATTTGAATCTCGGTTCTTTTCAGTTGTTCTCCTTTTGAGTCTTCTTGGGGTTCTTTTTCATGCTCAAATATAAAATACTTTTGGCACTGTATCATGTTCTGCTGTGTAGTGAGTGTTTTAGGTGTCCATCACGGTCTCTGGGCTCTGTAAATGTTTGACCACTGACTGACCTCCTGCTGGAAGCGTCCTTCTGAAGTTGCTGAAAGGAACAGAGTGTCTGCTCTTTTCCACATTTCCTCCTCTCCTGTATGACAGACTTTACTGTGGTAAAACAGCACTGTGTATCCTCTGCTTTCTCAAAAGACAGACGGGACAGAGGAAGACAGATAGCCCCTCTCAGCTAAAGACCTCCATTGTGTGCTGTAGCTCAAAGGCTGGAGTGCTGGGATGCTTACCATGCTGGAGGTTGAACTCCTGCTCTGCTCAGGAAATAAGAAAATCAGAATAAAGGCTTTTGCCAGCGGTGTTTGAGTTCTGCTGTATTCAGATTTCTCACTCACCAAGTAAAACATCCTGGGGCAGGTGTAACACACACTGCAGGTCAATGCAATTGCACGGCACTGAGCACATGACCTGGAAACCAGTGCATCTGGACAGTAAGAGTTTATCTGTTCAGTAAAACAGTAGAATGAATACAAATAAACAGCCTGTAGGGACCCAAACCTGTGATCTACTAACTGGGTTCTACTAGCCAACATCTCAGTAACTTTACTGACCACTGACTTTCTGTTTATTTGGGTTTATTCTAATGTTATATAGAGTTAATTACAGGTGGACACTTACTGACCACTGACTTTATGTTTATTTGGGTTTATTCTAATGTAATATAGAGTTAATTACAGGTAGACACTCTCACTGACCACTGACTTTATGTTTATTTGACTTCATTCTAATGTTATATAGAGTTAATTACAGATAGACACTCTCACTGACCACTGACCCAATAAGCCCAAATAAAACACACAGAAGGAGCCAAAACTGTGAGCCAGGAAAGGGTTTACATTGTGCTGATAATTAAGTTCCTGTGGTCAATATTTATTTAATCTATCAGTAAATATAAGTTTAAAATAAGTTAAATAAGTTTACGGACAAAAAAGATGTAGGATTTGATTGCATTCAGTCCCACACCAATGGGAGCATCAGTGAGGTCAGTTACTGATGTTGGATGATTAGTTCTGCCACTCCAACTCATCCCAGAAGTATTGAGTCTCTTGTTCTGCACTGTGAAAAAATTTAAAAATTCAAAAATATAAGGCAACATGATGCAGTAAGATTTAGTAGTTATCTCAGCATCTAAGTATTAATTCTTTCAAAGATTTATTTGTTTAGCCAACTTACAATTACACATTCAAACAATACTGATTATTTTCTTCAGGTTATTTAGAACTTCACGTTTAGATAACTTAGATAATAAAATCTCTGGTTGACAAATGAATGTTTTAACAGTGTGATCAGCAGCTGAGTCACACTCAGCAGTTCAGAGTATGGTAACTTGCTCTTACAGCCTTCAACACTGAGGCCAGGCAGGCAACCACTGCATACCTAAGAGAAGGTAGCCCATGGGGAACGACTGCACACTGACCTTTTCTATGGAGATTATACAGCCATACCTTAAAGCAGTTGAATTTACTCTATTTACTCTACTATGACCAGAAGACTAGAGAATCCCGGTCATGCTGCTAGCCATCGGCAGCCGGGGCCCGAGAGAGCACAACTGGCCTCACTCTCTCCAGGGTGGGTAGACGGCTCTCTCCCCACATCACTTCGGTGCGGTGCTGGCAGTCACTGGCGTTTGCTGGCCAATGCATCAGAGCCGGGTAAGCGGCGTCTCCCACCAGGCGCGTTGGTCGTCCTGTGATGTTTGAAAAAGAGGCGTTGACTGGCTGCACATGTGTCGCAGGGGGTGTGTGCTGGTCTTCACCGCCACTAGTGTCGGGAGCATTGCATATGATGGGGAGGATACGTACAGGCTGGGTAATTGGTGATCCAAATTAGAGAGAAAATGGGTAAAATAATCTGAAATGCATTTGTAAAAGAAAAAGAAGGGCTGTCTGGTTCATTCTGAGATGTTTTTGAGATGTTTTGCGTGCTACTCCAAACAAGACCTCTGATTCAGGTTCATGTTTGTTGTTCTCAGCCCCTGAAGGCTGAAGGACTTCTTTACGGGCGGAGGAGGCTCTTTCAGAGCGGCTCAGACTTTCTTTTGTGTGTGTTTCTCCACGCTCTGCTCCACTTCATAATTGATTTCCTTCTGCTCTGAAGTGTGCAGGTTCAGAGGCGGCAATTTGATCATATTTAGCCTCCAGCCAATGAGAGCGGTCTGGCGTTTTTCTTCATTTAGATGTATTATACAGATTGTTTTGGGTTTGTGTGCTGCTCACGCTCCCGTTCCTGTCTTCATCTAGAGGTTTTTTAATGAAACATGAAGGAAAAACATCATGCACCTCTCGTAACATGTGAATGAAAACAGCTTTAATAGTTTAGTAGGTCAAACTTCCAGTGGAGGAAACAGGGTTCCCTACGGACTGAGTGTGAGATCTGTGTGTGTGTGTGTGTGTGTGTGTGTGTGTGTGTGTGTGTGTTTGAGTGAATTCATCCGTATTAATCATCCATCACACACCACTGAAATATGGTTAATTAACCATTCAGTGAGATGATTTATCGGAAGACCCCTGAGACATTTACCATCAAACCAGGTTGGACTTCTTCATCCAGCTCCTTAAAAGTCGTCATGCTGCACCACCGCCATACTTCACTCAGTCCACTGAGGAGCAGCATCTCCACACCATGACACACGTCCTTCATGATGTTTTATTATGAAGAGTGTAACCGTCTATCATCTATAGATCATGGACGTTTTAGTGTGTTCTCTAATTTACCACAGATTTTCATTTCTGATATTTTGGATGACTGGTGATTGATGACTGGTGATTGATGACTGGTGATTGATGACTTTACTTATCAGTTTTTATTTCTACTTTCAGCGCATTCCCGATCCAGCCCCAAGATGATGTCTCCCAAAGACAAACCCAAGAAGCTGCCCAAAGACAGTATGACACTGCTGCCCTGCTTCTATTTTGTGGAGGTGAGACCTGTTACATCATTATATATACACTGAGGAGGAGGAGCTACAGTCTCTCATTAGGGTGAATATTAATAACGCTCTAAATGTAGGTATTGTGATAAACACTGAGGAGGCGGAGCTACAGTCTCTCATTAGGGTGAATATTAATAACTCTAAATGTAGGTATTGTGATATACACTGAGGAGGAGGAGCTACAGTCTCTCATTAGGGTGAATATTAATAACTCTAAATGTAGGTATTGTGATAAACACTGAGGAGGCGGAGCTACAGTCTCTCATTAGGGTGAATATTAATAACACTCTAAATGTAGGTATTGTGATATACACTGAGGAGGCGGAGCTACAGTCTCTCATTAGGGTGAATATTAATAACTCTAAATGTAGGTATTGTGATATACACTGAGGAGGCGGAGCTGCAGTCTCTCATTAGGGTGAACATTAATAATGCTCTAAATGTAGGTATTGTGATATACACTGAGGAGGCGGAGCTGCAGTCTCTCATTAGGGTGAATATTAATAACGCTCTAAATGTAGGTATTGTGATATACACTGAGGAGGCGGAGCTACAGTCTCTCATTAGGGTGAATATTAATAACGCTCTAAATGTAGGTATTGTGATAAACACTGAGGAGGCGGAGCTACAGTCTCTCATTAGGGTGAATATTAATAACACTCTAAAGGTAGGTATTGAGATATACACTGAGGAGGCGGAGCTGCAGTCTCTCATTAGGGTGAATATTAATAACGCTCTAAATGTAGGTATTGTGATATACACTGAGGAGGCGGAGCTACAGTCTCTCATTAGGGTGAATATTAATAACGCTCTAAATGTAGGTATTGTGATAAACACTGAGGAGGCGGAGCTACAGTCTCTCATTAGGGTGAATATTAATAACACTCTAAAGGTAGGTATTGAGATATACACTGAGGAGGCGGAGCTACAGTCTCTCATTAGGGTGAATATTAATAACACTCTAAATGTAGGTATTGAGATATACACTGAGGAGGCCGAGCTACAGTCTCTCATTAGGGGTAATAAATAATAATGCTCTAAATGTAGGTATTGAGATATACATTGAGGAGGCGGAGCTACAGTCTCTCATTAGGGGTAATAAATAATAATGCTCTAAATGTAGGTATTGAGATATACATTGAGGAGGCGGAGCTACAGTCTCTCATTAGGGGTAATAAATAATAATGCTCTAAATGTAGGTATTGTGATATACACTGAGGAGGCGGAGCTACAGTCTCTCATTAGGGGTAATAAATAATAATGCTCTAAATGTAGGTATTGTGATATACACTGAGGAGGCGGAGCTGCAGTCTCTCATTAGGGTGAACATTAATAACGCTCTAAATGTAGGTATTGAGATATACACTGAGGAGGCGGAGCTACAGTCTCTCATTAGGGTGAATATTAATAACACTCTAAATGTAGGTATTGTGATATACACTGAGGAGGCGGAGCTACAGTCTCTCATTAGGGTGAATATTAATAACGCTCTAAATGTAGGTATTGTGATAAACACTGAGAAGGCGGAGCTACAGTCTCTCATTAGGGTGAATATTAATAACACTCTAAAGGTAGGTATTGAGATATACACTGAGGAGGCCGAGCTACAGTCTCTCATTAGGGTGAATATTAATAACACTCTAAAGGTAGGTATTGAGATATACACTGAGGAGGCCGAGCTACAGTCTCTCATTAGGGGTAATAAATAATAATGCTCTAAATG
>NC_132888.1:927771-1037771 GCF_030463535.1 Salminus brasiliensis
CTGCTGAGTGTTTAGCATACCATAGCAACCACATAGCAACCATTTGAAAACCACTCTGGTTTAGACTGGAAATTGAATGTGAATGAAAGCCATTACATTAGCAGGAAATACAGTGAGGTCCAATGTCCTAGCCAATAGGAACAGCAGTATTGACAGACATATGTGGAGCTGAGAAAAGCGGTGAAGTGAAAATTCCTGGAATGCAGAGTTCTTTAGCAAAGAAACACCATAGCAACCATTTAGCAACATCCTAGCAACCGTCTGGGCATCAATCTGATGTGGAGCAGAGTCAATACATTAGCAGGAAACACAGTGAGGTTCTAGATCACAGCCAGCAGAATAGAATTGCTCTTCAGCTCTTTGGTTTAACAGCTTTAGTGTTTAGTTTAGTTTAGTTTAGGATACCATAGCAACCACCCAGCAGCATCCTAGCGCCCATCTGTGAATTACTCTGGACCAAAGGTTGTCCGTGCATTCACAGGAAACACAGTGAGGTACTAGATAATAGCTGGTAGAGTGGAAAGTGGATACCCTAGCAACCACCTAGCAGCATCCTAGCATAGAGGAATGGCAAAAATGGTAGCCACGTGTGGGGCTGAGGAAAAGGGCTCAGGTGAATCTCCTGGAATGCAGAGTTCTCCTGTAGAACCAGGTGGATCTTTACCAAAGAAACTGCTGTTTGTTACAGAACCCTGAGAGATTGGGGGTCTTTTTTATGGAGAATCTAATGAGGGGGTTCAGAAGGAAATGCAGTGAGGGAATGGTATTGAAACCCGCTCAGTTTTACCGAACAGAGCCTCAGAAAGACGTGCCTTTGCTCTGCGAGTCTCTGCTCATTACTGACAGCCTTCACTGGCACTCTCCTGATGTGTCTGCATCTGCTCGTCTGTCCCTTAACGATGTGGATCTAGCTGGTGTCTTAATTAACAGTTGGAGTCCCACATTGAGGTCAACGAGGCAGAGCTAACTGAAGCTGACTAACGAGGAGCTCGTTATGCAGGGGGTGTGGGGGTGACTTAAGGGGGGTGGTGAGGGGGTTACACACCCAGATGACTCCGGACCGGAGATCCTCCACTCTGAAGTACCACACACGACACACACTCGGCTGTAATACACACTGTTCTTCAGCTTACTGTCGGTCACTATTCCTGGACACACATTCCTTGTGAAGTTGAAACTTCTTCTTTTTATCCAATCAAATCATCCATATACAAAGAACCGATTGCCTGATTCAGGTTAGCCTTAGCCTAGACACCCAAAACGTAGCGGCCTACATTACGACCATCTAGCTGCTAATTTTCAGACTGAATGTTCATTATTACTATTAGCGTGTCATAGGACTGGCTATCGTCATGCTTTTTTGGCGGTGACGGCACTTCGTAATTAGAGTACTCACACCCAGCTCAGCGATATAAGCTTAGATTTCTTATCCCGGATGAATCGGTCATACATTTTACAGACGTCCTGTAGTAAACTTACTCCACATGAAAGACTAATCACATCTGAATACGGTGTTAGCCTAGCATCTCCTGTTGTAATGTCTTGGCTCATCAACTGAATCTGGGGTCATGTTGGGGTCTCTTTTTATTCACTTAAAAGAAGTGTGTCCACAAACTTTTGGACACATTGTGTATTACTAAAATGTATTTAATTTGATTTCTTTTTTTGTTTGTTTCGTTATATTTTTATTCCCAAGACTGTGTATATGGTGTTGATTTAAATATTATAAGTATCAAAAACTATTTTAATGCATAATATTATCGCAGCCATGCAAAAACCTTGTATCTCCACTTGTATCTCCTTGTTTTTCACTTTTTGACATCCATTCAAAACAGCAACTGTTGTTTACTTGTTACTGTGGTTTATTGCTTACTGTTGTTTGTTACTGTTGTTTACAACTGTTGTTTGTTGTTATTGTCTCAGAATTGCATGAGGAAAGGACCAATAGAAATGCTCCTAAATGAATATAATCATTTTCCATTGAAGGTGAAGGTTTTCCCTCCTCCTGTAACTCTGCTGGTTTGGAGATGCGAGGTTTTTGGCTGCAGGTTTTGCTCACAGAGAGCAGCTTCAGCTTCAGTACAGTGATCACGTCTCCCTCTCTGTCCTGCAGATGTACTTTAACTCCACTATCTCAGACAGCACCAAGCTGCTGAAGCCTGTGCTGGTGTTTGCCTTCGCTATTGCCGCCGCTCTGGCCAGCCTGACCCAGATCACCCAGTACCGCAGCCACCCCATCGACGTCTACGTGGGCTTCGTCATCGGAGCTGGAATTGCTGTGTATCTGGTACGACATCCACACAGCCAATCACGGCACATGTTTTGAGTTAGAATGAGATTAAACAAGTTTAAGATATACACTCCTCTAATGAATGCATTCAGCTACTTTAAGCTGCACCCATTGCTGGCAAAGATGTGTAAATGCACACACAGCTTGTCTAGTCCCTGTAGAGAAGAAGTACTGCCAATAGAATAGGACTCTCTGGAGCAGATCATATTGGCTATCATCACCTATTGGCTCCATGCTGCCTAATAATGCCAGGCGTGGGCTAGAGGGGTATAAAGCCCCCCAGCATTGAGGAGCTGTGGAGCAGTGGAAGAGCTGTGTTCTCTGGAATCAGAACCAGAATCAGAAATAATTTATTGATCCTAGAGGGGAAATTGCAGGTGTTACAGTTGCAACTCTATTAATAAACATTCTATAAAAAAAAAAAGAAAAAATTTGAACAAGGAAAGAAAACAATTGAGAAAAACTTAAAAATGTACATATAAAAGGTACATGTTATATGAATATAGTAAAGTGGCATATTGCGAATAACTGTGATAATAAATATATAAAATTATTGCACACATTACAGTACTGTTATTATTGCACAGCTGAACCGTAGTGTCACACACTAAATGATGGTGATTCAGAAGAAACAATAAATGAGCAGGTGTCCCAATACTTTTGACTATAGGAATGGCAGAGGGAGAGGGTGTGTTCTGGTAGAAGTTCAGCTGTGCTGGGATAAAGCAGACACGGGCTGAAGGCAAGTCCCCTGTTTCACGATAACACACAACCTGGAAAATGAATAAATCACTACATAAATAAACGGAGTCGTGAGCGCGGCGCTTAGTATGTTTCCTTTCGCTGAATTATTATAGTTCCCTAACAAGCCGCTTGTTGCTCCATCACAGAAACTCCACCCACTCACTGAACAGCCCGCAGCTCCTTCTCCAGCTCCTCACACAGACCGGCTCATTAAACGCTGTTTGTTGTTGTTGTTTATTTTTAATAATAATCGGTTTAGTTTGGTTTGAGCTCGTTCGTGTTTCTTCAGCTCAGGGATTTACGCTTCTTCTTGGTTCATTATATGATAAATGAAGCAGCAGCGTTCAGCCGAGTGATCCAGTGTTTGTGAATATAAATACGTCTCAACTTCTCAATTTTTAATACGTTAAAAATCTGATTATATAATAACTGAATGAAAAAATGAATCTTTTGGAAAACAAGAAGAATTTGTTTGTTGTATTTAAGAAGTACAGTCAAGCCGGAAAGTCTGCACACCCTTCCACCTTCTCCAGGTTTGATGATCTAACAGACCTATCCTACAGTAGACTGAGCTCTTTGATGGCTAGTCCCACTGATGCTGCCGCCACCATGCTTCACTGTAGGGATGGCATTAGCCAGGTGATGAGCGGCACCTGGTTTCCTCCAGACAGGACGTTTGGTATTCATGGAAAAAAAGATCTTAGTTTCATCAGACCAGAGAATCTGTTTCTCATGTTCCTCTAGGAGCCTTTTTGCAAACTTTGAGCCTTTTAGTAAGGAGTGTCTTCTGTCTAACCACTCTACCATATTTACATTTACATTTACAGCATTAGCAGACATTCTTCTCACAGAAGAGCTTCACTGTTTACTGAAGAAAAACCTCAGCTAGTTTAAATAGACTAAAATTCAAAGATTCAAGATCCTCTAATCTTAAAGTCAATATGGAGACCATAGTACCATTCTTCAGTCTGGGTTTGAGGACAGTGAGCGTTGGACTCTGCTGTTCGGACACCCAGGGGAAGTTCATTCCACCACTTCGGTGCAGGACAGTAAAAAGTCTAGACGCTCGTCTTCCGTGGATCTTAAAGGATGGCGGGTCGAGCCGAGCCGTACTTGAAGCTGGAAGGGCTCTCGGTGCACGATGAGGGGCTGGCTGGTCCAGTCTTGGCTTTGTAGACCAGAGTCAGGGTCTGAATCTGATGAGGGCAGCAGCTACAGGAAGCTACAGTGAAGAGAGAACTCAGCAGAGGAGGAGCTGAACATGGCTGAATTAAACTTAATTCAACTAAGAGTAAATTTCATAGTCAAGTCAAGTCAAGTCAAGTGGGTTTATTGTCATTTCAACTACATACAGAGTACACAGTGAACGAAACAACGTTCCTCCAGGACCATGGTGCAACATAGACAGTGCATACAGAACACAAGTGCAACACAAACAAACAAGTGCGGACAGACAACACAGTACAGACAGAGAATAATAAATAATGACTGTAGTGTGCAAATTGTGCAATGTGCAATAAATAGAGTCCAGTGAGGTAGTAAAGTTATTAGTGCAAATGCTTGTGCAAAAAATGCTTCCATGTTATCTGGGGTAAATGGTTGGAGAGAGAGAGAGAGAGAGAGGGAGAGTGTACATGTACCAGAAAGATATCAGTTCAGAAGTTGAGTGGAGTTGAGGAGTCTGATGGCTTGGGGAAGAAGCTGTTGCAGAGTCTGGTCATGTTGGACCGGATGCTGCGGTACCTTCTTCCTGATGGCAGGAGGGAGAACAGTCTGTGTGAAGGGTGGGTGGAGTCATCCACAATGCTGGTTGCTTTGCGGATGCAGCGGGTGGTGTAAATGTCCATGACGGAGGGGAGATGTATTTATTAAATATACTATATTATATTTTAAAGTGTGATTTAATTATAGTATTATATGGATAGATTTTTAAGGAAGATTAGTTTGCTGGTGTATTTACTAGGGGTTAGCATCATGGCAGTAAAGCTGTTCCACTTGTTGTTATGGTTTTGGGTTTAATTATTGCTGTGGTGTGTGTGTGTGTGTGTGTGTGTGTGTGTGTGTGTGTGTGTGTGTGTGTGCCCTGCCTGCTGAGATTCTGGGTCAGACACCCAGTCTCAGATTTATTTCTGCCTTTTTCTCGCTGTGTTTCCTAAGCCGTCTACTGGAGCTCTATATATAGGATTCTGTTCTGTTACAGGGAGAGAAATCTTCCCCGACTCCACAGGAACGATTTCACAGATCTCCTCTCTCTCTCTCTCTCCCTCGCTCTCTCTTTCTCTCTATATATATATCTCGCTCTCATTCTCTCTTTATGTGTCTTTCGTGCTCACTTTCACTCAGTCTCGCTTTCTTCTCTCTCTCTCTCTCTTCTCTCTCTCTCTTCTCTCTTCTCTCTCTCTCTCTCTTCTCTCTCTCTCTTCTCTCTCTCTCTCTCTCTCTCTCTCCTCTCTTCCTCTCTCTTCTCTCTCTCTCTTCTCTCTTCTCTCTCTCTCTCTCTCTTCTCTCTCTCTCTTCTCTCTCTCTCTCTCTCTCTCTCTCTCTCTCTCTTCTCTCTCTCTCTCTCTCTCTCTCTCTCTCTTTACCTCTCTCTCTCGCTTTCTTCTCTCTCTCTCTCTCTCTCCTCATTCCTTTACCCGCACGCCTCATGTGTCTTTCGCGCTCACTTTCACTCAGTCTCGCTTTCTTCTCTGTCTCTCTCTCTCTCTCTCTGTCTCTCTCTCTCTCTCTGTCTCTCTCTCTCTCTCTCTCTGTCTCTCTCTCTCTCTCTCTCTCTCTCTCTCTTCTCTCTCTCTCTTCTCTTTCCTCTCTCTCTCTCTCTCTCTTCTCTTTCCTCTCTCTCTCTCTCTCTCTCTCTCTCTCTCTTCTCTTTCCTCTCTCTCTCTCTCTCTTCTCTCTCTCTCTCTCTCTCTCTCTCTCTCTCTCTCTCTCTCCCTCATTCCTTTACCCGCACGCCTCATGTGTCTTTCGCGCTCACTTTCACTCAGTCTCGCTTTCTTCTCTCTCTCTCTCTTCTCTCTCTCCTCTCTCTCTCTCCTCTCTCTCTCTCTCTCTCTCTTCTCTCTCTCTCTTCTCTTCTCTCTCTCTCTCTCTCTCTCTCTCTCGCTCTCTCTCTCTCTCTCTCTCTCTCTCTCTCTGTCTCTCTCTCTCCCTCATTCCTTTACCCACACGCCTCATTCTGCCGTTATTTTCTCCCAGGACACTCGCTCACACACAGGTTCATAGATTCCTGATTCTGTTTGAACAGGAAGTGAACAGTTGGAGGAGGCAGGCTGTGTGTGTGTGTGTGTGTGTGTGTTTGTGTTTGTGTGTGTGTGTGTGTGTGTGTGTGTGTGTGTGTGTGTGTGTGTGTGTGTGTGATCAGAAATATAGGAAATATGCTGTCCTAACGTCATATTTCACCTCATCCTCCGAAACTAAAACTGAGTACTTGCCTTACTGAACAGCCTGGCCAGCAAAGTTGAGTTGGGTGACCAGCTTGGCTCCTGACCAGTATAGGGTATGGCCTTGTATGAGTTTGATAAACAAGCTGGTTGACCAGCGTGACCAAAGTGTGCCACCAGTGCGGGCAAGTTGACCAAGCTGATTAATGAACATGACCAGCATGACCACACTGCTAAACGCATTTGGACAGATATTTTCGAAATTCCCAAGACTGGTGGAGAATGATGGTGGAGAGTGATGGTGTTTGTTAAAGAATTATGATGGTTGTTGGAGAAGGATGGTAATTGTTGGAGAATAATAGTGGTTGGTGGAGAGTGAGGGTGGAGAGTGATGGTGGTTGATGGAGAATGATGGTGGAGAGTGATGGTGGTTGGTGGAGAGTGAGGGTGGATAGTGATGGTGGTTGATGGAGAATTGTGGTGCTTGTTGAAGAATTATGATTATTGGTGGAGAATGATGGTGATTGGTGGAGAATGATGGTGTTTGGTGGAGAATGATGGTGGTTGATGGAGAATGATGATGGGGAGTGAAGGTGGATAGTGATGGTGGTTAAGGGAGAATTGTGATGCTTGTTGATGGAGAATTGTGGTGCTTGCTGAAGAATTATGATTATTGGTGGAGAGTGATGGTGGTTGATGGAAAATGATGGTGGAGAGTGATGGTGGTTGATGGAGAATGATGGTGGAGAGTGATGGTGGTTGATGGAGAATGATGGTGGAGCGTGATGGTGGTTGATGGAGAATGATGGTGGAGAGTGATGGAGGTTGATGGAGAATGATGGTGCTTGTTGGAGAATGATGATTAGAGATGATTAGAGATGACAGTACACACAGATTGTTGATATATGGTCAACAGTATCTTGAACATCACTGGATAAAAGCGCTGTATTAAAACGTGTTCACTGAAGTTTAAAAAAAGCAATATTAGGCCTTTGATCTGTTTATCTGTTATATATTTGATCTTTTATCTCTCAGGCTCTTTATGCTGTTGGAAACTTCAAAGTGTCTGATGATTCTCCTCCTCGGACGCTGAAGCAGCAGATCCGCACACAGCAGAAGGATGCCCTGCGAGCTCTGACCCAGCGTGGACACGATTCCGTCTACCAGAAAACCCACACGTCCGAGAGCAACGACGAGCTGGCCATGGCCCCGTCCCACGTGGCCGGCCTGAACCGAAAGGTCCGGCGGGAGAAGGCATCTATGGGCAGTCTGAAGAGGGCGAGTGCAGATGTGGAGCTCCTCGCTCCTCGCAGCCCAATGGCCAAAGAAACCATGCTGACCTTCAGCAACACACTGCCCAGAGCCAGCGCCAATGCCCTGGAGGAACCCGCCCAGCGCCACATGACCTTCCATGTAGGAAGTCTTATTACTGATGGTTTTCCATATAACTTAATATTGATAAATATTATTACATAAAACAAATACCTCAGATTGATGATTTAAAGATATATATTTTTAAACCTAGGCCTACCTTCATGCTCCTGTGGATCCTCAGCGCTCCAAGCAGCTCGTATCTGAGTGGAAACAGAAGTCGGTAGAAATGCAGAGTCTAAGTCTGAGGGACGATGACCAGCAGAGCGGCGACATGGAGGAGGCAGAGGATGAAGATGAGACAGAGTCCAGGGAGGAGCCAGATATGGACACAGCGTCTACTTCCCTGTACCCATCTATGCAGGCCAGCAGGGGTGCAACAGCTGCACCACCAGGAGGCACTAGAGTGACAATGCCACAGAGGCCTGGTGCTCCACAGCTGGTTCACATCCCAGAGGAAGCCTCCAGACCTCCACCAGTGTCTCCAAAAAGTGCCACCACCAGGGCCAAGTGGCTGTCCATGACGGAGAAAGGGTTGCCAGTTCCAGCGGCCACTCCGGAGCCACCGAGGCTTTCCAACCAGCCACGGATGGTGCAGGTTGTCGCAATGGCGAAGCAGCAGGCTGGCCAGGTCACTTCGGTCAGCACGCCCAAGTCTTCTGAAACTGCCTCGTCCTGCGGCACATCCAGCACTGGCTCGGAGTCGCCGTACTACCGGGACAGCTCCAGCATCGTTACGGTAGATGCTCACGCACCTCACCACCCGGTGGTACGACTGTCTTCAACAGGTGGAAACACCTGGGACTGGAGGAGCAGCACCAATGGAAGCACTGAGATCCACGAGACCAGCCGTACGCTGCCCAGGCAAGAGTACCGGCCACTCAAAATGGATAGTGACTCCAGCCCAGGTCCACTTCCACCCCCACACCCGGACCTGCTGATGGACAGCCACAGCCACAGCCACCGCAAACCCTCAATCTCAGCCAAGGACTGGGAACCAGGACAGCCTCATCCAGAGCCGGACCACTTCTTCAAGAACTTACAGACGGACCGGCGGTTTAAGGATGGAGGCCTGTAGAGAGGAACAGAGATGAGACTCGCTCTTTTTTTATTGCTGTAAAGTGAAAATACAGTCATGTGTGTAATGATGGGAAAGAAGGTGTCTCTTTTGGCCATCTCACAGGGAAGATCTGGAGCAGATCGGGTGGAGGCCTCCAGAGCAGAATGACAGACAGTGGTCACCAACCCTGGTCTCTCAGATGTACAGTACATTCCTGCAGGGTTCAACCCTAATGGACCATACCAGTAAGCAGATGTCATTGTTTCGGGATTCTCTGAGGTGGAACGTGGATCTCCTTTGAGCAGGGCAGGCTGAAAGCTGATTGGAGAAAGGGGGTACTCAGAAGCAGATGCAAGGAGACAAAGGCAGTTATAAAAGTGTCCTAGTGACGTTCAAAACCAGCCAGTCTGCACACTGTTAACAAAGGCTCTCTTTCGTCATTACAGTACAGTACCAGCTTGGAACAGAACCAAAACAGTTTAAAAGGCCCGGTTTCAGGTGGAAACCCTTTTCCGTGGTTCTCCATTTTTCTTTGTCCAAGGCCATTTTCTGTGTATAGTTACTGTCATTGCAGCCCTCATCTTTAATTTTACTTACTTGTCTTACCACAGACTTGTTTCTGGCTTTCTCCTCAGCTGTCGCTGACCTGCTCATACATGTATATAAGTGGTCATGGTACGGCCAATTCTGATTGATTGGAACATTTTTTTAAGCAAGTACCACTTTTTATTAATAATAAACTGACAAATTTCAATTTCAATGTAATATTTTTCGGTGCCCCATTAGCGCCCCCTTGTGCTCCCCAGTTTATATACCACTGGTTTGGGTGATGTTGGCGCACTGAACTAAAATATATGCATTTTATCAATTTTACAAGATAAATGTTCTCTTTTTCTGTAATGCTACTCCAAATGGGTTTAGTCCCAATTTCTACAGTTTGGAAATGTTTATCTATCTCCACAGATCCACAGATATGTATTTAAATAATCAAATATCGGCTTAAATTTCCATTTAGTTGCATCCCAGCTCTCGGAATAGCTGGTGCAATTGAGAGCGATCAGGAGGAAAATACAATTATAAACTCAATGAGGCGCCATGCAGTGAATGAAGCATGATCATATGACCATTCGGGTAATGGCCAACCACCCGATCATCTAATCCAGTCTCAAACGTTTGGTGCAAACACTGCAGAATAAACACCTAAATCCAACCAATAAGGTATGGGACGTGAACCCTGCAGGAAAGCGGACCTCCAGGACCAGGACTGGGAACCATTGCTCTTGCAGGTTAGGGATCAGTGTGAATACCATCATTGTTCATTGAAGCTTGAGGGGAGTGAATGAACTCTTCCTGAGTCGAGCAGGAGGACAGTGCAGCACAGCAGGTTTGGGTTTAGTGTAGATACAGTCATGTGTGAGTGTTGAAGCTCTTGGCCATCTCATACGGAGCATCTGGAGTGGATCAGAACGGAGCAGAGCCAGCAGGCGAGCACAGACGCCGAGGGAACAGCGAAGGCCGCACGCAATCTGGGACGAAAGCTTCAAATCTGACCAGCGAGAAGGAGACTGTCACGAATTCGCCCGAGTGGAATAGGATACCAAACTGTAATTAGCAGATTTGAGGAGGTCCTGATCCGCTTTCATTCCCACTTGCGGATCCACATCAAGAAGCTGGTTGGATATATTTAAGGAAACAGTTCCTTTAAAAGGAAAAGTTTACAGATCCCCCTTTCCTACATCAGATGTAGTCGATCAGCCAGGTCATGTTTGGTGTCTGGCGTTTGCTTTTATAGGTTAGAACTGGAGCTATGAGGCTAATGTAGACTTACACAATATGGACAAAAGTATTGGGACACCTGCTCATTCATTGTTTCTTCTGCTTTTGTTTGAGTAACTGTCTCTACTGTTTCACCATCATTCCAGAGAACACAGCTCTTCCACTGCTCCACAGCTCAAAGCTGGGCGGCTTTATACCCCTGAATTCAGTCTGCAGTTCTATAGATGGCAGCAGAAGAAACAGTTTAATGATTTTGAAGAACTTCTATTAATTAAATGAAAAAGAAAATTCCAAGATATTTTTAAATTTATTTCCCACTATCTAGAACCCCCAAATAACCTGATACTACCAGCGCTGAGAGGGTGAAGGCTAGCATGGTCTTTCTCCAAGACCCATGAAGAAGCTCAACACGCTTGGAGGAGAACGCTAACTGCTAATTTTGGCTACATCAGCTAACAGACACCCGCGCTGGCTAGCATCACCCCTGCTGAGTGATGGGGGAGAGGGAGGGCCGTCTTACGCTCCCCGGGAAACATGGGACAGCTATGCCCTCTGGGACTCCTGGACACTTGACGGATGGCTGTGGCATCACCGGAGATCGAACCTGCGACCTCCTGATGACAGCGCTAACACTTAAACAGCTGCTCAAATAATTTGGCCTTTATTTCTGTGGGATTTAAGTTTGGGTGGGGCTAAATTTGTCATAGGTGACATCAGACAACCAATCAGAGTTAGCAGTATGTCAAGGTCAGCTACTGGTGTTCCTCTCAAACATGCAGTTTACAGAAGAACCAAGCAGGTCTCGGCTGATGGACTACATCTCGGGGGGAAGTGTGTAAATTAGGCAGAACTGTCGCTTTAAGAGCTGAAGCTCCGTTGCTAACATGTTTATACCCTTTCTGTCGGTCATTGTGCCATGGACTTTGATTCATGTGTGGAAATCTTGGAGGGTTTTATTTACAGAGACTTCCACAGAGGTGCTGAGGAGCAGCTGTCGCCGGACCGGTTGGCTTCAGCAGGTCCGCTGACTTTGACTCCTTTTTATACTTAACCAGTGAATACTTGTCTGTGTGTGTGTGTGTGTGTGTGTGTGTGTGTGTGTGTTGCATGTGTGTTTATTTATGTGTGTGCTAGACGGTGGGAGGACTGTTCTATATCAGCAAGAGAAGCTTTCATATCGCTGAGTGTTGTTGAGCTTTTGGTAACAAAATAAAATGGTTGTTATACTACCTTTCACCTAGAGGCATCGTTCTTAATTCACCCGAAAACTGCTAGCTCTCTAGACACTGATTAGCCATAACATTAAAGCCACCCCCTAATACTGTATCACGCTGTGGACTCCACAAGAGTCTGGCACCAAGATTAACCCCAGCAGCAGATCCTTTAAAGTCCTTAAAGTGAGTTGTGAGGTGGGCGGGGCCTCCATCAGCATCAGTGAGCCTTGGGCGCCCATGACCAACTTCTTTGGAGCACTTTTGGTAGGTACTGACCACTGCACAGTTTGGTTCTTGTGTCTCAGATTCTTACGCTTGTCCATTTGTCCTGCCTCATCACCTTTATCACCTTCAAGACCTGACTGTTCACTCGCTGACTAATATGTAGATCCAGCCCTCGACAGACAGGAGCCTCTGGAAGCAGATCACCAGTGTTCTTCACTTCAGCTGTCAGTGGTTTGAATGGTATAATGTAATGTTATTAAACAGGCTCTGGAGAAGTGAAGCACTGTTCTACTGTGCAGCGACTCATATCACAAATATCACAAAGTCATCAGATTAAATCTTTCCTGCATCCCCACAAAATGCAACATTCAGCATCAGACGTTTTAAAAGGAACATTTCTGGAACTGGTGAAGTTAAAGTAGAACTTGTTGAGAAGAAGAGAAAACTTCTCCAACTCTCCAACTCCAACTCCAACACACGGGTGGATGATCATGCTTTGGGCTTGCGTTATAGCCAGTGGCACAGGCCATCCCTGGTATTAAAGCCTATATCTACTGGTTTTAAATAATTAAAAATGTATTTTAATACTAAAGACATGCCACAGAATAAACAACTACCAATCTTATATTAAATGTAAGTTTATAAATTAATGCAGTTTATTTGTAGATAAAAGCTCTAAAAATTCCCACCCAGAACTGCAGGGCAGAGCACAGAAGGGTCAGCCGTGGCTTTAAAAAGGCAACATAAACAGACCCCCCATTAACAGGTGTTGTAAAAAGTTATTATAGATATTATATATAATATATATTATTATAGCAGTTTATTTACTTTTTTCATGGTTTGATTCATGTATTTACTGGATCTGACTGATATCTAATCTTTTAAAACATACTTTTAAAGAAATAAACAACATAAAAAGTTTAAGAAGCAGCGTTAACATTCTGCCTCCTGTAAGCTATGCACCATTTAAGGCGGAACGGAAAGTTCCAGTTAGAAGCTGAAGGATAATTCCAGCCATGTTTGTTTACATAAATCATTACGTTCTGAATTCAAGGGCAGACTGAGGTTAGGTGACAAGATGGATCAATTTTCCAGAAGCACGACCCACAGAACAGAGCATTTCCACACTCTTCACTGGAGTGCATGTTGAGCGTGGACCTTAAACCTCCACACGGTAGGTGATATACCCTCCTCTTCTGAGAGGACTCAGTGTGCAGAGTGTAGAGTGTGTGGAGGATTGGGGTCTCCAGACTGACTCTGAGATTAGAGGATCTTCTGGAGCCTAGTCTGTATAAACTAGATAAGGGTCTTTTCCGAGTGACAGTGAAGCTCTTCTGGAATAAACTCTGGAGAAGAGAGTCTGATAAAGGCCGTCAGTGGAAATGAAAATTTAAGCATTGTCACTGCCTCTGTTTTGTGTAACCATGAGCTCTCAAGCACATGGCTCTGTTTGTGTCTTGTCTGTCCTATCCCCTCCTATTCATTAGTGTTCCCACCTGTGCCTCCTTAGTAGCCACACCCCCTTGTTAGTCCCATCTGTTTCTCGTTGTCCCTGTGTATAAGTATCCCTTTGTTTGAGCCTTTTTTTGTTTGGTCTTGTATGTGATCGTGTTGGTTTGCGGTCACGGCAGTTTACAGGGGTCTGGTCTAATGTAATGTAGTCTGATCTGATCTGGTCTAGTCTAGTCTAGTCTGATCTGATCTGGTTTGGTCTAATCTAATCTGGTCTGATCTAATCTAGTCTGATCTGATCTAATCTTATCTAATCTAGTCTGGTTTGATCTGGTCTAATCTAGTCTGGTCTGATCTGATCTAATCTAGTCTGGTCTGATTTGATCTAATCTAGTCTGGTCTAATGTAATGTGGTCTGGTCTGGTCTCATCTAGTCTGGTCTGATCTGATCTGATCTAATCTAGTCTGGTCTGGTTTGATCTGGTCTAATCTAGTCTGATCTGATCTAATCTGATCTGGTCTAATCTAATCTAATTTAATCTAATCTAGTCTGGTCTGATCTGATCTGATCTGTTAGTTTCATGATTGGTTAGTCTGGCCCAACTTAATTCCGACATCACACCAACAGATACGAGTTAGATAGGAATCCTGAAAATGAGCGGACAGTGTCTTTTTAAAGATATGTCTCAGATGTGTTCATCTTTCACTCATAAGCGCTTCACACTAACAGATATACTGACCAGTGCTGCACAAACTTTTGCATGCTACTGTACACTAACCATCTACCAGCCCTGTTCTCCCTCTCAGAAGCAGCTGAACTGGAGTCAGAGCTTCTCATCTCACCAATTTAGGATTCAGTTTAAACCGTGCCAAGAGCTGTTTAACAGCCCGCAGGAGATCATTTATCTGAGGCTGCAGATAAACTCTGTCTCGTTTTGCGCTGCACTCTCCAACAGACGAGCGCTTTCTCTCAGATGCTGCTCGTCTCTTTGGCGCAGAGGGCATCCTGTCCCATTCAGGACCTGTTCGGTTTGATGGTTCCCACCTTACCTGCTCAGAATGAGGGGCTTACAGCTTTGCACAGTTCTGAACAACAGATACTGTCACAAAGCAGCTCTACAGCTATCTTGGTTCGAACCCCAAGTAAACAAACCAGTGGAGGACGGAAAATCTCTGAAAGGAACCCTGAGAGGAACCAAGACTCCTATAGTAAAACAAACAGCAGTCCCACAACTGGGACCGGGAGATGCTTGGCAGATCAGCAATGGTGGAGAGACCCTATAGTCCTGAAATCTGGCACTCCACTGACCGTGGTCTTGGAGACAAGGAACTTGGAGACAATAGACGCATCTCATAAGATACGGCTGCAGTTTCCAAAGGCTGGATGGATATCGGAGCAGATCTTCTCTCCAGTATGGGGATCTGGAAGAGGCACAGCAGAGCTGTTGTATATCTGTTCGCCCGGCACTGTGCCATCTTCCTCGCGTCTCGTCTGCAGACAGTGATGTACTGTTGGAGGTGGACACACAGCCTCCCCCATGGCTGAACTTCCTTCTCTATTCGTTTCCACCCCTGACCTTCAGCAGATTGTCTCTTTTGCTTGTTGCTCCAGCACAAGAGGGCTGTAGCTGCATTTCCACCACTGTGTTTGATTCTTTGTTTGGGGGCCCAACAATTCAGCGCCGCTCCTCAGCTGGCCAAGATGAGTGTCCCAGTAGCACATCTGTGTGGGTGGGTATAAAAGCAGCCCTATTACCTCCCCTGCGGAGTGAGAGCGGTCAGATTTACCACTGCACAGGTCAGCATCACAGCTGGATCAGTAATTAAACCTCCCACCAACTCAGAGAGAGATTTCCACAGAGTATAATGAGCAGAAAAAGCCCTGACTGATCAGTGGATCCACATATGGAAAATATATATATATATATATATATATATATATATATATATATATATATATATATATATATATATATTTAAAATACAGTCTAACACCTATTTTTAGAATATCTGCAAATATGCAGCTCCAGAAAAAAATGAAGAGACCACCCTACATGATCAGTTTCTCTGATTTTACTAGTTCCAGGCAGTGTGTTGAAGAGAAATTAACATTTGCATTGTATTTCATAAACCATGGACAATATTTCCCCCAAATACAAATATTGATATTTACAGCATTTGTTTATTAGCAGAAATGACAACTGCTCAAAAAATGCAAATAAATGATTATAATATATTATATAATATATTATTATTCAAACTTTAACACATTTTAACACAGTACTAAAATTTTTACTTTGAGAGCAGTCACAAATCACTATGGTGAAATCATGTAAAATAAAAATAATGTAAAAAGTATTTTAATACATATATATGTATTTTTATTTTTCCAGCCAGTCCCTTTTGAATGTACAAATTAATGTATATGTGAATTAAATGTAAAATATATGTGAATGAGCTGAATTCTAGCTAAATCAAGTGACTACACTTTTAAGTATTGAAGTATATTCCTGGAAAGCTTCCTCTTATCCATTGGGAATAGATTTTTCTAGAATATTTGCTTTATAGAAAAATTGGTGGGTTATGTACTGTAGTGCTGAGAACGTGTAGTGGTTTGAGACGTGAAGAGCCGAGGGCAGAGCTGTGCGGTGACTCAACACTGCAGCATCTCTTTAGTGGGTCACACCGAGAGGAAACCTCCTCCAGCTCCAGGGCTCAGGCTTGTTATTCCCTTAATATAATGAAAGGACCCATATCACAGAACAACCAATTGTCCTCACTTCAAATGCAATAAGAGGCTGATGCTGTTTGAAGATCATCCCATTTGGAATTCACTGATTTTGTGATGTCATAAAAATCAACACATTTCCATGCTTGCATTTAGCCCCACCCATTCAGCCACTCCCTCGACATCTACAGTAGCTGCTGTAACAGTAGTGTCTGTTCTGTGCTGAAGGAAGTGATGAACTGAGTCCTGCTGGAATTGGACTCATTACAGCAGGGGACCAGTGTTGATGTTCTTCCTCGGACCCTCAGCCGCTGCTTTGTCTAAACCAGCAGTGAATCTCACAGAAGCTGTGGAATCACTGCGCTCTGTGACAGATGGACGGGTTCAGTGGTCCATCCCCAGGCTTACAGTGAGATGTTTCCTTCTCTGGACTTCAGCAGAGCTGCAGAGCGAGCATGACTGAGCTGATGTGGATTTGCTTGCAGATGCGTGAACTGGGGTGGGGGGGGGTGGTCTTCATGCTGTAGCTTTCCGGAGCATGTCCTGCAGTCCCGCAGGCCTAATGCACACTAACACACTGACACAATTACTGAACCAGACTAATTGGGAGGACTGTAAATATATAAGAGTGTGTGTGTTTTCATACATTTTCAGGACTAAAATGAGAAATGTCTTCATTTTATTAATGTGGATGATTCTAATACATATCAGACATGTAGACATTTTAGTATTACATATAGGTGCTTATTTGCTACCAGGTGAACCTCAGAAGGGGTTTAGGCCCGGAGTATGTATGTATGTATGTATTCTGAGGTTCACCTCAGACTGTGGTAGCAAATAAGCACTTATATGTAATACTAAGATGTCTGATATGTATTCGAATTATCCACATATATATATATATATATATATATATGTGTGTGTGTGTGTGTGTGTGTGTGTGTGGAGGGTGAGGGGCGTGGTCCTTCTCCCAAAACTGTGTTAAGTTCTAACCTTCCATATCATTATTTTATATAGATACTTAAGATTTATTAGATTGGTGGAGCTCGAGTTACAAAGGACCTTCAGGAAGACTGGTCAGACTCTGGAGTGGTGGAGCACTGTTCTACTGTGCAGCGACTCCTGCACTTACACCACCCTCCCAGAAGAGTCATCAGAAGAAGGAAGCTGTAAGGGCTAAGTGTTAAGAAAGGGTCTCTCCCTCTTTGCTGCAGTAACAGCTTCAACTCTTCTGGGAAAGCTTTCCTCTACATATGAAAACATTGCTGTGAGGGGGATTTGATTGCAATCATCCCCACAAAAGTGAGAGCATTAGTGAGGTCAGCTTCTGATGTTGGATGATTAGGTCTCTAACTCACTCCAACTCATCCTAAAATAATTGGATGGAGCCCCAGCATCACTTCGGAGAACCCTACAGAGAACCCCACAGTGACCTTGGACAACCTCGTGATCACGGCTGGAGCAGCCCGTTCTATTGGTCAGTAGTTTTCTATGGAGAATGTGAGCACCTATGTCAGCTGAACTTTTCCTTTAACCAAACTATTTGCTCTGACATGAAAGGAAATCAAATATTACTTAACAAACTTCAAACGGAAGCAACTTTATCTGAAGTATTTGTGATAAAAACAAGAAACTGGCGAATGTTCATTTCTTCCCAAGCTTGAGCTCGAAACCTATTTGAGACGGGCCTGATAAGAGCGTGGGATGCTGCAGAGTAATGGAGATGTGTGATAAGAGCGTCTGATGGCTGTTCAGCTGAACTCTGTGTTTAAGAGCTTCACGAGAAGATGCAGTGTTAAACCGTTCAGGGTGTTTTTTGGTCTCACTTATACATTACACATTAACACACACTACATTAAGCTGCACCCATTGCTGACACAGATGTGCAAATGTACACACACACCTTGTCTAGTCCCTGTAGAGCTGGAGCCATGCTGCCTAATGCCAGGCGTGGGCTAGTAGAGGGGTATAAAGCCCCCCAGCATTGAGGAGCTGTGGAGCAGAGGAAGAACTGTGTTCTCTGGAATGATGGTGGAGGAGCTCCATCCAGTACGCCAACCAGGGGACGATGAGATGGGGTGATGAGGTGATCAATCATCCAACATCCTGACCTTATTAACACTCTTGTTACTGAATGCAATCAAATCCTTTTACTCCTGCACCATCGAGAGCATCCTCACAGGGAACATCACAGTCTGGTTTGGGAACAGCACCAAGCAGGACAGGCAAGCGCTACGACGAGTGAGACGTTCAGCAGAGTGAATCACTAGGATGGAGTTTCCTGACCTGCAGTCCATCTACAAGAAGCGGTGTTGGACCAAGGCCAAGAAGATTGTGAAGGACCCCAGTCATCCCAACAATGGACTGTTCTCTCTGTTGCCCTCGGGGAAACGCTTAAGAACCCTGAAGGCTAACACAGAGAGAATGAGGAGGAGCTTCTTTCCACAAGCCATCCGTGCCCTGAATGGGCACAGGGACTAGGACACTAAATTAAAAAAATCTACATACACAAACTGGA
This sequence comes from Salminus brasiliensis, assembly GCF_030463535.1. Lineage (NCBI taxonomy): Eukaryota > Metazoa > Chordata > Actinopteri > Characiformes > Bryconidae > Salminus > Salminus brasiliensis. The sequence goes on from NC_132888.1 coordinate 946,533, forward strand.
CCCTCACTCACTACAATACACAACCATGGCTCACGGAAAACACACTACGGACAATTACGAAAATATTTCTTTTTAACTCACACATACACTCACATACAGATAAATATGTACATATGTATACATATATATATATATATACATACACACACACACACACACAGACACTTCATTTCATCTGTGTATATATATTTGTATATTTGTTTTTTTTTTTGCTTATATTTCTATATTTCTATATTTTCATATTTTTATATTTTATTTTTTAACTTAAATGTAACTTATTCTATTTTTATTTTTATTTTTTTTTTCTTTTGCACTTTTGCACTTTACTTCATTAAGTTAAGGTTTAGTTAAGTTTAAATGTAGATCTTTATTGTATAGCTTTGATGTGGGCAGACTGTCATAAAAGCATTTCACTGCAAGTTATACTGTGTATGACTATGCTCCTCCACAGTCTAGTAGAAAGTCTTCTGGTGATGTAAAACCAGCTTGACGGTAGACTGTGACACTGGTGTTCCAGCAGCTTCCACCAGTTCAGAAGGCTAGTGCTTTGGTGGTTCCTGGACTGTTTCTGAACATCTGAACCAGTTTGGGTCTTCCATCCCAATCACCTGAACGTACCTGCAAAACGTACCTGATTGAACTGACGATCTTGGGTTCTGTAGATGTTTAAATCTCGGATCTGCTCTTCGCCGATGATACAACTGTGCTGGGTCTCATCAGCAAAGGCGACGAGTCAGCATACAGAGAGGAGGTGCAGCAGCTGACAGACTGGTGTACAGTCAACAACCTTCACTGGAATGTAGAGAAGACCAAGGAAATGGTTGTTGACTTCAGGAAATCAAGACCGGACCACTCTCCACTTAACATCAACGGCTCCTCTGTGGAGATCGTTAAGAGCACCAAGTTCCTTGGTGTCCACCTAGCGGAGAACCTCACCTGGTCCCTGAACACCAGCTCTACAGCCAAGAAAGCCCAGCAGCGTCTCTACTTCCTCCGGAAGCTGAGAAAGGCCCGTCTCCCTCCACCCATCCTCACCCTCTTCTATAGCGGGACCATAGAGAGCATCCTGAGCAGCTGCATCACTGCCTGGTTTGGGACCTGCACAGCCTCTGACCGCAAGACCCTCCAACGCATTGTGAGGACAGCTGAGAGGATCATCGGAGTCTCTCTCCCCTCCGTCATGGACATTTACACCACCCACTGCATCCGCAAAGCAACCAGCATTGTGGATGACTCCACCCACCCTTCACACAGACTGTTCTCCCTCCTGCCATCAGGAAGAAGGTACCGCAGCATCCGGTCCAACACGACCAGACTCTGCAACAGCTTCTTCCCACAAGCCATCAGACTTCTCAACTCCACTCAACTTCTGAACTGATATCTTATACTCTCCCTCTCTCTCTCTTTCCAACCATTTACCCCAGATAACATGGGAAGCATTTTTTGCACAAGCATTTGCACTAATAACTTTACTACCTCACTGGACTCTATTTATTGCACATTGCACAATTTGCACACTACAGTCATTATTTATTATCCTCTGTCTGTACTGTGTTGTGTTGTCTGTCCGCACTTGTTTGTGTTGCACTTGTGTCTTGTATGCACTGTCTATGTTGCACCATGGTCCTGGAGGAACGTTGTTTCGTTTCACTGTGTACTCTGTATGTAGTTGAAATGACAATAAAACCCACTTGACTTGACTTGACTTGACTTGACTTGAGCTTCTTGGACTTTCCCATTGTTCTGTGTGTTGGTCAGTCCAGTCAGTGCTGTCAATCAAAGCCTTTTCTATGTGGCACAGAGAAACTACCAGCTGTAGTCCATCATGATCACTAGCAGGAAGCTGAGAGCTCCTGGTCTTAGAGAGTTAAAAGCCATTTGGAACTTTCAGCAGCGCTGGATTAATAATCCACAGTGGGTGTGTGGATATTTTTGACCCCGTACCTATACTTTTGACCACAAAATGCAAACTTGTGACCAGATTCCTGTTTCATTTGCATTCAGATCAAGATCAGGAAAGATCACACATCTGCATCTCCAATTAACTCTTCACAGACTGCAGGTGACACCTCCTTCAGAAGTTCTGAAGCTTCTGAAGTTCCTTGATCTTTCTGAACCCACCTTCTCTGGAGTAGCCGTGTGTGTGTGTGTGTGAGGACCTGCTGTTGGGACCCCCGTCTGTGTTCTCGGCCGTAGTACCCAGGGGGTCTGGCAGGCACAGATGCTCCTGGTGAAAAATAGCAGACTGCTGCTGCGGCTGCTGGAAAAGAGCAGCTCCATGCCGATAGCGTCTCCACAGCGATCAGTGATGTTCCTCCATTACTGTGAGATCAATAGAAGAGCATGGAGGTCAAACATGGGCATTATATTTCATTTATGCTCAGCAGAGCAGCGCAGACCACGGAGGGGGAGGAAATCCTCCAGACTGAGAGAAAGCACAATGAGAAGGACCTTCAGAGGAGCTTCCTCCATTTATCATCCCTCTTCCCTACACCTAAAAACAAGGGCACTATATAGAGCACCATTACTGGGGCATGTTCCCTATGTACTATGCTAAAAACCTAAAAACAGTGAGGGTGCCCTAATTACTCACCAACACCTGAAAACCAAGGTCTTGTGATATACACTGAGGAGGCGGAGCTACAGTCTCATTAGGGTGAATATTAATAATGCTCTAAATGTAGGTATTGTGATATACACTGAGGAGGCGGAGCTACAGTCTCTCATTAGGGTGAATATTAATAACGCTCTAAATGTAGGTATTGTGATATACACAGAGGAGGTGGAGCTACAGTCTCTCATTAGGGTGAATATTAATAACGCTCTAAATGTAGGTATTGTGATATACACTGAGGAGGCGGAGCTACAGTCTCTCATTAGGGTGAATATTAATAACGCTCTAAATGTAGGTATTGTGATATACACCGAGGAGGAGGAGCTACAGTCTCTCATTAGGGTGAATATTAATAACGCTCTAAACGTAGGTACTGTGATATACACTGAGGAGGCGGAGCTACAGTCTCTCATTAGGGTGAATATTAATTACGCTCTAAATGTAGGTATTGTGATATACACTGAGGAGGCGGAGCTACAGTCTCTCATTAGGGTGAATATTAATAACGCTCTAAATGTAGGTATTGTGATATACACTGAGGAGGCGGAGCTACAGTCTCTCATTAGGGTGAATATTAATAACGCTCTAAATGTAGGTATTGTGATATACACTGAGGAGGCGGAGCTACAGTCTCTCATTAGGGTGAATATTAATAACGCTCTAAATGTAGGTATTGTGATATACACTGAGGAGGCGGAGCTACAGTCTCTCATTAGGGTGAATATTAATAACGCTCTAAATGTAGGTATTGTGATATACACTGAGGAGGCGGAGCTACAGTCTGTCATTAGGGTGAATATTAATAACGCTCTAAATGTAGGTATTGTGATATACACTGAGGAGGAGGAGCTACAGTCTCTCATTAGGGTGAATATTAATAAGGCTCTAAATGTAGGTATTGTGATATACACTGAGGAGGAGGAGCTACAGCCTCTCATTAGGGTGAATATTAATAACGCTCTAAATGTAGGTATTGTGATGATTGCTAAGGGGGAGTTCTGCACCACTCTCTTCACTCCCTCTGCTGACCTGGGAGGAAAAGCTGGTTCTTGAGGAGAGAGGGAATCGATGTGTTGATCTCTACAACCTCGACTTCCTCTCCTCTGAAACCTTCAGCGTTTGATTTAACTCAATAATTAATTCCATAAAGAGGGGTTTCGCCTCAGCGCCTGTACACACAGCTGTCTGTTTGATCTTAGTGTTTAAGACCCCTGTGGCCATACCTGAGAGAGTGAGAGAGAGAGAGCGAGAATGGGAGAGAGACACTTTGATTGTGAGGAGAACTGAAATGTGTGTTTCTGTAGTTAAACGTTTTACCGCTGACCTTCAGACGTCAGGACGAATCGAGCTCATGTTGGAATTATGACAGAGAGATAACTCACATCTTTATTCGCTCAGCTCTTCCCTCTGGAGCAGGCTCGTAAACACAACCGTGAACGTGTGTGTGTGTGTGTGTGTGTGTGTGTGTGTGTGTGTGTGTGTGTGTAGGCAGCTGAATGTGGGTTGCTGGCAGAAGCTTCTCTAAGCCTCTTTATGAGTCATGGATGTCCTGAGGAGAAGAGACTGAAGGTGCAGCTCATTCACACTACACTGCTTCTGTTGGAGTAACTGTCTCTACTGTCCAGGGAAGAAGACTTTCTAATAGATTTTGGAGCAGCATTGCTGTGAGGATTTGATTGCATTCAGCGACAAGAGCGTTATAGAGGTCAGGATGTTGGATGGATGATCACCACCCCACCAACTCATCTCAAAAGTACTGGATGGAGCTCCTCCACCATCATTCCAGAGAACACAGTTCTTCCACTGCTCCACAGCTCCTCAATGCTGGGGGTCTTTATACCCCTCTAGCCCATGCCTGGCATTAGGCAGCATGAAGCCAATAGGGTCATGATGTTGATCTGCTCCAGAGAGTCCTATTCTATTGGCAGTACTTCTTCTCTACAGGGACTAGACAAGCTGTGTGTGTTGATCTTAATGTAGTAGCTGAATGCATTCATTAGAAGGGGTGTCCACAAACTTTTGGACATTTGTGTGTGTATTGTGTACCTCCATCTCTGTGGAACACCAGTGTGTGACACTAACTGAGAACCATAATGCACATTTACAGTCAGCGCTGGCAGTGCGCTATCCCACTCCACAGCACGCTAACCTGATTTTGAAGAACGGCTTCAGGCGATTACGCCTGGAAACGACCCAGCGGAAACCCGGACGCGTCCTCTTAGCGCTCAGGCTCAGGCTCGTGGTTTTCTGTGGAAATATTGAGCGGTGCTACCACATCCCTGACGCAAGGAGAGGAAACTGTCCGATTCCTTCCGTGCCTGTAAATGTTTGTCATAAAGGAAAGATTAGCGCTATGCTAATGGTGTGGTGTCTGATTTTAGCAGAGACGTTTAACCCAACAGAGACACCCTGAGAACGTTCAGACCAGTTCATTGGGGCATTAGTCTAGTTGGAAATGGTTCTGCACCAACAACATCATGAGGAATACAACCCTGGGTATTAATATTGCTGATTATTGATTAGAGCCTCCTTGTACTGCCACAACAGCCCGGTCTGTTGAGGTATGGACTCCACAAGACCTCAGAGTCCTTCCTTAGCACTTTTACAGGTACTGTAGGTGCTGTCCACTGCATACTGGAAGGAACCTCCCAAAAGATCTGCCTGATGTTCTGGTGGAGATGTTCTGACTCAGTCATTGTCTAGAACATCACAGTCTGGTTCTTGTCAAAGTGTCTCAGATTCTAACGCTTGTCCATTTTTCCTGCTTCATCGCCTTCATCTACTTCATGAACTGACCGTTCACTCACTGCCTGTATGTAGATCCACCCCTTGACAGGGGGCAGCCTCTGGGCCCAGATCATTAAACGGTATTAACCTCACTCTGCAGTGGTTTTAATGTTATGGCAGATGGGTGTCAACATACACACTATGTATCCACCCCTTCTAATAAATGCATTCAGCTACTTTAAGCTGCACCCATTGCTGACACAGATGTGTAAATGCACACACAGCTTGTCTAGTCCCTGTAGAGAAGAAGTACTGCCAATAGAATAGGACTCTCTGGAGCAGATCAACATCATGACCCTATTGGCTCCATGCTGCCTAATAATGCCAGGCGTGGACTAGAGGGGTATAAAGCCCCCCAGCATTGAGCTGTGGAGCAGTGGAAGAGCTGTGTTCTCTGGAATGATGGTGGAGGAGCTCCATCCAGTACTTTTGTTTGGGATGAGTTGAGGATGATTAGGTGGGGTGATGATCAATCATCTAACATCCTGACCTCACTAACACCACTTCAGAGGACACTTCTGGATCTCTCAGCCTTTCAACAAATGCATGTATAAAGTGTGTCCTTTATGAATGGCTTAAAGCACAGTTCTTCTCAGCTGTAGGGGGAGCAGGAAAGGTATGTAGGAAAGACCAAAGTAGTAGCTGGTGATACATTGCCTCCATTGCTTTGAAGATCCTTGCATGATTCTAACGTTGAGCATTCCGTGGCCTTGGGTACAGTACATTCGGCCCGTTGCCTTTGGCTGATAGCTTCTAAAAGCGTCTATGCTCAAGTATGACAGGCTCCTCAAAACATATACATTACATTAACTGCTGAGATGTAGAAGCACCAATTAGCTTTGGAGGTAAGGTGTATGAGCTAGAGAGAAAAAACACCAGCAGCCCCGTGAGACACAATTAAGTTTCACAAATAGAACCAGGAGGAAAGTCTTCTGTACCAAGGAGTGGAACCACTAGGGAAAGCCACCTGTAGCTCCATGATGTCTTCTTAGGTGTTGCAGCCAAGGGCCAAGGGGGTAGCGGAAGCTAGGTGCACTGTCATGGCTGCAGCTGGAACCTCATGACAACTATTCATGAGGCTCCACAAGGCATAGGTAGATACACTATACTGACAAAAGTATTGGGACACCTGCACAGAAACTTGTTGTTTCTTCTAATTTTATGCTGATTTTGTTGGAGTAACTGACTTTACTGTCCAGAGAAGAAGGCCTTCAACTAGATTCTGAAGCAGCATTGCTGTGAGGATTTGATTGCGTTGATTGCAAGTACTGGGTAGAGCACCACCATCATTTCAAAGAACACACTCCTGGCATTAGACATGGTGCCAATGCTGATCTGCTATAGAGCCTAGACAAGCTGTGTGTATGCATTCGCACATCTGTGTCAGCAGGTGGTGTAGCTAAATGCATTCATTAGAAAGGGTGTCCACAAACATTTGGACAGATCTCTCAGTTTCTCACTGTCAGGAGCTTCTCCACCTCTTTAGAGCTAACCCCCACTTTATCCCCTGGGTATGAGCCCAGGCCAGTTCCCAGATCTGAGCATGAGTGCTTTTCTGGGTGATAGCAGAGATAGGTGTGATGTCAGGCAGAAGAATCAGAGGAGAACAGGATCAGATCCTGAAGCTCTGGCTCTTTGCCCAGGCTGTGCTGGAGCAGTCCAAGCTGTCGACCTGAATCACTGCAACAAGACGGAAGAGTCGGATGATGATGTCAGTGTTAGCACGGTTCCCGTATCCGTGGCTGTGTCCCACGTCAGGTCGCCTCATACCTTTGTTCAAGTATGATCTCAGTCTGGTTGCAGGAGCATGAGGAGCCTCTACAGGGCCCGGCGGGGCAGGCAGCAGGAATAGATCATACACTGTAAGTTCAGATAACTGTAACTGTAACTGGACCTTTTGCGGTAACTAAACCCTGGTAACAAAACGTTCCAAACTTTTAAAAGCTAGAAATACAAATGTACACCAAAGAGAGTGATCAGGGCAAAGACAAGGGGCTGAAGACACACCCAAAATGCAAATAGATGGCACCAGGAGCCAATAGGAAAGACATAATTTTCCTCAATGAGGTTGTACTGCACAAACGTCAGGTAAACTGTTCCAACAGTGCAGCTGACTCAGTTACAGCGATGTGAGAAAATGATTGTATTCAACATCAGCACTTCTTTTACTTTCAGTTTCCTTTCTTGTTTGTCAATTTATACAAGTGTGACATTTGTAGGCTTGCATGGGCCAATCACAGTCCAGTTGCCAATGGCAACACAGCAAACTAAGTCTATAAGTTAAGTAATAAAACACTTAAATGTAGAAAATCATTAAAAACTTAGTTATATGCAAATAATATGCAAAAGATCTTCATTTTACCTACAACAGAGTTCTAAACTCAGCTCTAAACTCAGCTCTAAACTCAGCTCTAAACTCAGCTCTATACCCAGCTCTAAACTCAGCTCTAAACTCAGCTTTAAACTCAGCTCTATACCCAGCTCTAAACTCAGCTCTAAACTCAGCTTTAAACTCAGCTCTAAACTCAGCTCTAAACTCAGCTCTATACCCAGCTCTAAACTCAGCTCTAAACTCAGCTTTAAACTCAGCTCTAAACTCAGCTCTAAACTCAGCTCTATACCCAGCTATAAACTCAGCTCTAAACTCAGCTTTAAACTCAGCTCTAAACTCAGCTCTAAACTCAGCTCTAAACTCAGCTCTAAACCCAGCTCTCAATTCAGCTCTAAACTCAGCTTTAAACTCAGCTCTAAACTCAGCTCTAAGCCCATCTCTTAACTCAGCTCTAAACTCAGCTCTAAACTCAGCTCTAAGCCCATCTCTTAACTCAGCTTTAAACTCAGCTCTAAACTCAGCTCTCCACTCAGCTCTAAACTCAGCTCTAAACTCAGCTTTAAACTCAGCTCTAAACTCAGTTCTAAACTCAGCTTTAAACTTAGCTCTAAACTCAGCTTTAAACTCAGCTCTAAACTCAGCTCTAAACTCAGCTTTAAACTCAGCTTTAAACTCAGCTCTAAACTCAGCTCTAAACTCAGCAATAAACTCAGCTCTAAACTCAGCTTTAAACTCAGCTCTAAACTCAGCTTTAAACTCAGCTCTAAACTCAGCTCTAAACTCAGCTCTAAACTAAGCTTTAAACTCAGCTTTAAACTTAGCTCTAAACTCAGCTCTAAACTCAGCTTTAAACTCAGCTTTAAACTCAGCTCTAAACTCAGCTCTAAACTCAGCTCTAAACCCAGCTCTCAATTCAGCTCTAAACTCAGCTTTAAACTCAGCTCTAAACTCAGCTTTAAACTCAGCTCTAAGCCCATCTCTTAACTCAGCTCTAAACTCAGCTCTAAACTCAGCTCTAAGCCCATCTCTTAACTCAGCTTTAAACTCAGCTCTAAACTCAGCTCTAAACTCCGCTCTAAACTCAGCTCTAAACTCTGCTCTAAACCCAGCTCTAAACTCAATTCTAAACTCAGCTTTAAACTCAGCTCTAAACTCAGCTTTAAACTCAGCTCTAAACTCAGCTCTAAACTCAGCTCTAAACTCAGCTTTAAACTCAGCTTTAAACTCAGCTCTAAACTCAGCTTTAAACTCAGCTTTAAACTCAGCTCTAAACTCAGCTTTAAACTCAGCTCTAAACCCAGCTCTAAACTCAGCTCTAAACTCAGCTCTAAACTCAGCTTTAAACTCAGCTCTAAACTCAGCTTTAAACTTAGCTCTAAACTCAGCTCTAAACTCAGCTCTAAACTCAGCTCAAAACTCAGCTTTAAACTCAGCTCTAAACTCAGCTCTAAACTCAGTTCTAAACTCAGCTTTAAACTCAGCTCTAAACTCAGCTTTAAACTCAGCAATAAACTCAGCTCTAAACTCAGCTCTAAACTCAGCTCTAAACTCAGCAATAAACTCAGCAATAAACTCAGCTCTAAACTCAGCTCTAAACTCAGCTCTAAACTCAGCTTTAAACTCAGCTTTAAACTTAGCTCTAAACTCAGCTCTAAACTCAGCTTTAAACTCAGCTTTAAACTCAGCTCTAAACTCAGCTCTAAACTCAGCTCTAAACTCAGCTCTAAACCCAGCTCTCAATTCAGCTCTAAACTCAGCTTTAAACTCAGCTCTAAACTCAGCTTTAAACTCAGCTCTAAACTCAGCTTTAAACTCAGCTCTAAGCCCATCTCTTAACTCAGCTCTAAACTCAGCTCTAAACTCAGCTCTAAACTCAGCTCTAAGCCCATCTCTTAACTCAGCTTTAAACTCAGCTCTAAACTCAGCTCTAAACTCAGCTCTAAACTCCGCTCTAAACTCAGCTCTAAACTCTGCTCTAAACCCAGCTCTAAACTCAATTCTAAACTCAGCTTTAAACTCAGCTCTAAACTCAGCTTTAAACTCAGCTCTAAACTCAGCTCTAAACTCAGCTCTAAACTCAGCTTTAAACTTAGCTCTAAACTCAGCTCTAAACTCAGCTTTAAACTCAGCTTTAAACTCAGCTCTAAACTCAGCTTTAAACTCAGCTCTAAACCCAGCTCTAAACTCAGCTTTAAACTCAGCTCTAAACTCAGCTCTAAACTCAGCTCTAAACTCAGCTCTAAACTCAGCACTAAACCCAGCTCTAAACTCAGCACTAAACTCAGCTCTAAACTCAGCTCTAAGCCCATCTCTTAACTCAGCTTTAAACTCAGCTCTAAACTCAGCTTTAAACTCAGCTCTAAACTCAGCTCTAAACTCAGCTCTAAACTCAGCTCTAAACTCAGCTCTAAACTCAGCTTTAAACTCAGCTCTAAACTCAGCTTTAAACTTAGCTCTAAACCCAGCTCTAAACTCAGCTCTAAACTCAGCTCTAAACTCAGCTTTAAACTCAGCTCTTAACGCAGCTCTAAACTCAGCTTTAAACTCAGCTCTAAACTCAGCTCTAAACTCAGCTTTAAACTCAGCTCTAAACTCAGCTCTAAACTCAGTTCTAAACTCAGCTTTAAACTCAGCTCTAAACTCAGCTTTAAACTCAGCTCTAAACTCAGCTCTAAACTCAGCAATAAACTCAGCAATAAACTCAGCTCTAAACTCAGCTCTAAACTCAGCTCTAAACTCAGCTTTAAACTCAGCTTTAAACTTAGCTCTAAACTCAGCTCTAAACTCAGCTTTAAACTCAGCTTTAAACTCAGCTCTAAACTCAGCTCTAAACTCAGCTCTAAACTCAGCTCTAAACCCAGCTCTCAATTCAGCTCTAAACTCAGCTTTAAACTCAGCTCTAAACTCAGCTTTAAACTCAGCTCTAAGCCCATCTCTTAACTCAGCTCTAAACTCAGCTCTAAACTCAGCTCTAAACTCAGCTCTAAGCCCATCTCTTAACTCAGCTTTAAACTCAGCTCTAAACTCAGCTCTAAACTCAGCTCTAAACTCCGCTCTAAACTCAGCTCTAAACTCTGCTCTAAACCCAGCTCTAAACTCAATTCTAAACTCAGCTTTAAACTCAGCTCTAAACTCAGCTTTAAACTCAGCTCTAAACTCAGCTCTAAACTCAGCTCTAAACTCAGCTTTAAACTTAGCTCTAAACTCAGCTCTAAACTCAGCTTTAAACTCAGCTTTAAACTCAGCTCTAAACTCAGCTTTAAACTCAGCTCTAAACCCAGCTCTAAACTCAGCTTTAAACTCAGCTCTAAACTCAGCTCTAAACTCAGCTCTAAACTCAGCACTAAACCCAGCTCTAAACTCAGCACTAAACTCAGCTCTAAACTCAGCTCTAAGCCCATCTCTTAACTCAGCTTTAAACTCAGCTCTAAACTCAGCTTTAAACTCAGCTCTAAACTCAGCTCTAAACTCAGCTCTAAACTCAGCTCTAAACTCAGCTCTAAACTCAGCTTTAAACTCAGCTCTAAACTCAGCTTTAAACTTAGCTCTAAACCCAGCTCTAAACTCAGCTCTAAACTCAGCTCTAAACTCAGCTTTAAACTCAGCTCTTAACGCAGCTCTAAACTCAGCTTTAAACTCAGCTCTAAACTCAGCTCTAAACTCAGCTTTAAACTCAGCTCTAAACTCAGCTCTAAACTCAGTTCTAAACTCAGCTTTAAACTCAGCTCTAAACCCAGCTTTAAACTCAGCTCTAAACTCAGCTTTAAACTTAGCTCTAAACTCAGCTCTAAACTCAGTTCTAAACTCAGCTTTAAACCCAGCTCTAAACTCAGCTCTAAACTCAGCTTTAAACTCAGCTCTAAACTCAGCTTTAAACTTAGCTCTAAACTCAGCTCTAAACTCAGCTCTAAACTCAGCTTTAAACTCAGCTCTAAACTCAGCTCTAAACTCAGTTCTAAACTCAGCTTTAAACTCAGCTCTAAACTCAGTTCTAAACTCAGCTTTAAACTCAGCTCTAAACTCAGCTTTAAACTCAGCTCTAAACTCAGCTCTAAACTCAGCTTTAAACTCAGCTCTAAACTCAGCACTAAACCCAGCTATAAACTCAGCACTAAACTCAGCTTTAAACTCAGCTCTAAGCCCATCTCTTAACTCAGCTTTAAACTCAACTCTAAACTCAGCTTTAAACTCAGCTCTAAACTCAGCTCTAAACTCAGCTTTAAACTCAGCTCTAAACTCAGCTCTAAACTCAGCTTTAAACACAGCTCTAAACTCAGTTCTAAACTCAGCTTTAAACTCAGCTCTAAACTCAGCTCTAAACTCAGCTATAAACTCAGCTCTAAACTCAGCTTTAAACTCAGCTTTAAACTCAGCTCTAAACTCAGCTCTAAACTCAGCTCTAAACCCAGCTCTTAACTGAGCTCTAAACCAGCTCTAAACTCAGCTTTAAACTCAGCTCTAAACTCAGCTCTAAACCCAGCTCTAAACTCAGCTCTAAACTCAGCTTTAAACGCAGCTCTAAACTCAGCTCTAAACTCAGCTTTAAACTCAGCTCTAAGCCCATCTCTTAACTCAGCTCTAAACTCAGCTCTAAACTCAGCTCTAAACTCAGCTCTAAGCCCATCTCTTAACTCAGCTTTAAACTCAGCTCTAAACTCAGCTCTAAACTCAGCTCTAAACTCCGCTCTAAACTCAGCTCTAAACTCTGCTCTAAACCCAGCTCTAAACTCAATTCTAAACTCAGCTTTAAACTCAGCTCTAAACTCAGCTTTAAACTCAGCTCTAAACTCAGCTCTAAACTCAGCTCTAAACTCAGCTTTAAACTTAGCTCTAAACTCAGCTCTAAACTCAGCTTTAAACTCAGCTTTAAACTCAGCTCTAAACTCAGCTTTAAACTCAGCTCTAAACCCAGCTCTAAACTCAGCTTTAAACTCAGCTCTAAACTCAGCTCTAAACTCAGCTCTAAACTCAGCTCTAAACTCAGCACTAAACCCAGCTCTAAACTCAGCACTAAACTCAGCTCTAAACTCAGCTCTAAGCCCATCTCTTAACTCAGCTTTAAACTCAGCTCTAAACTCAGCTTTAAACTCAGCTCTAAACTCAGCTCTAAACTCAGCTCTAAACTCAGCTCTAAACTCAGCTTTAAACTCAGCTCTAAACTCAGCTTTAAACTTAGCTCTAAACCCAGCTCTAAACTCAGCTCTAAACTCAGCTCTAAACTCAGCTTTAAACTCAGCTCTTAACGCAGCTCTAAACTCAGCTTTAAACTCAGCTCTAAACTCAGCTCTAAACTCAGCTTTAAACTCAGCTCTAAACTCAGCTCTAAACTCAGTTCTAAACTCAGCTTTAAACTCAGCTCTAAACCCAGCTTTAAACTCAGCTCTAAACTCAGCTTTAAACTTAGCTCTAAACTCAGCTCTAAACTCAGTTCTAAACTCAGCTTTAAACCCAGCTCTAAACTCAGCTCTAAACTCAGCTTTAAACTCAGCTCTAAACTCAGCTTTAAACTTAGCTCTAAACTCAGCTCTAAACTCAGCTCTAAACTCAGCTTTAAACTCAGCTCTAAACTCAGCTCTAAACTCAGTTCTAAACTCAGCTTTAAACTCAGCTCTAAACTCAGTTCTAAACTCAGCTTTAAACCCAGCTCTAAACTCAGCTTTAAACTCAGCTCTAAACTCAGCTCTAAACTCAGCTTTAAACTCAGCTCTAAACTCAGCACTAAACCCAGCTATAAACTCAGCACTAAACTCAGCTTTAAACTCAGCTCTAAGCCCATCTCTTAACTCAGCTTTAAACTCAACTCTAAACTCAGCTTTAAACTCAGCTCTAAACTCAGCTCTAAACTCAGCTTTAAACTCAGCTCTAAACTCAGCTCTAAACTCAGCTTTAAACACAGCTCTAAACTCAGTTCTAAACTCAGCTTTAAACTCAGCTCTAAACTCAGCTCTAAACTCAGCTATAAACTCAGCTCTAAACTCAGCTTTAAACTCAGCTTTAAACTCAGCTCTAAACTCAGCTCTAAACTCAGCTCTAAACCCAGCTCTTAACTGAGCTCTAAACCAGCTCTAAACTCAGCTTTAAACTCAGCTCTAAACTCAGCTCTAAACCCAGCTCTAAACTCAGCTCTAAACTCAGCTTTAAACGCAGCTCTAAACTCAGCTCTAAACTCAGCTCTAAACTCAGCTCTAAACTCAGCTCCAAACGCAGCTCTAAATGCAGCTCTAAACTCAGCTTTAAACTCAGCTCTAAACTCAGCTCTGAATTATAATAGTAATTATAATATACTAATTTGTTTTTGAGATTGTGAGATCTTACTGTAAACTGTGTAAACTGTTAACTGGTAAACAGTATCTAAACTCTTTAACTTTAAAATGTATATTTCTCAGTTATACATGTTGGAAATCTGCTAATATTTATGATTAGGTTCCTAAGAACTCTGTTTTGGGGGTGAAAGCATTCGGTGCTGATGTATTATTGTGTGACCGGCTCTGGAGGCCTTGGTAGAGCTCTCCACCTTCAGAGGATGAGAGGGACACTACCACCATCTACAGGTTCACTCTAGCATCACACATTTCACACAGGCAGACATTATGGCATTCTAATCCAGCTACAATTACTCCTGCATTAGCCAATCAGATGCCTTCTGCTCTCCATATAATATAATGAAATTAAATATGTTTTAATTTAAATAAAAATATTTTGGATCTGAAGTACAGGCACTGGTGTTCAACGATATGCCAGTATGACAAACATAAATAAATAAATAAATAAATAAATAAATAAATATTTGTAGGAGGATGATGCAAGTGCAAGGCAATGAAACCATTTAAAGGTGATTACGGCAGAATAAACAGATAATGAGGTTCTCATCCACGAAACAAAGCCTGTCCTCAGTTGTTCTACACCGACTGATTCCAGCAGCATTACAGAGTCTGATTACAGTCTAATCACATAAGAGGTGTATTAATATTGTTCGAGTTTTTTTAAATGTGCTTCATTACGCTGTTCAGGCTTCTTTAGTAGAGAACCTTCTGCGGTTCTGACCTGCTGCAAACAAGGAACCTTAGCCCAGTCCTCATGGCCAGTGTCCTCCAGTTCTCTACTATTCTTGAAATCCCACAGTCAGGCGACTGTGACAACCACTCCAGAACCTTCCAGGACCTCTTCTGAAACCAAGCCTTGGTGGATTTTGAGGTGTGCTTGGGATAATTGTCCTGTTGGCAGGTCCAGTAATGCCTAAGCTTCAGCTTCCTCACAGAAGGCATGATGATACCTGACTGACTCCATCTTGGCCTCCACACACTGCAGGTTTCCAGAGCCAGAAGAAGCAAAGCAGCCCCAGAGCATCACTGAGACACCGCCATGCTTCACTGTAGGCAGGGGTGGTCTTTACAGCGTAGGCTTCATTCCTCCGCCTCCAGACATACCTCTGATCCATAGGCCCAAAATGGTCCAGTTCTGTTTCCACAGAGCAGAACCCTAGAACTCCTGTGGCTTATTGTTCTGGATCTGAGCAGATTGGAGCTAACTGTTCTTGAGCTTTTTGGTCAGTAGAGGTCCTCACTGTGCAAACTGAAACTCCAGTGCAGAATGCCACCAAATCTTGCTGAAGGTCTTTTATAAGGTCCATTGAGAGTTTTTTGACCGCCTGCCTCCTCCTCGTCCAGGTAGTGTAGCCAGTGTTCCTCTAACTCTGCTCCCGGCTGGATCTCTGGGAACACTCAGTACTCTCCTTCTGGACTGTCAAGCTCTTCTCTGAACTTTCTTGACTTTCATGTTTCTAACATCAATCAAACCTCACAGTCAGTTAACCTCCCCGAGTCAGCCCAGGTATTTGATGTGCATCATCTCAGGCACACCTGACGCACCTACTGAGAGACTGCAGTCGTCAATAAAAGCACTTCTTCTGTTAGCTGCGTTAAGATATTTAAATTAGTCTAGTTTGATTGGTTGATTTCTAGCAGCTGAAAGTTTGTAAATGATGCTATATACGCTGATCTGCTCAGTAAATCACTGATCAGAATAATCACTAAAAATAATATCACTCCTACAGAAAGTAGTGGAGGTTCTCCATCACTGTGTTCATCATTAGAACATCTCCAAAGTTCTCCTCATGGAGTCTAGTATTATTTAGAGTTCTCCTATCAACACCTGGTTTGGTGGTAAATCAGGGCTTAATGATGGTAAATCAGGTGAGCTGCTGCTGCTGCTGCTGATGGAGGTGAACACATCCTCCACGCTGTGCTGGCTGGACTGGGGGGCGTCCAGGAGAACCCTGGAGGAACCGAGCTCTGTTCTTCAGACTAGCTCACCGACAAGATCTCACTACTTTCTTTCTTCAGAATGAGAAGCTCTTGTTTCTCCTTTTTACTGGATTCATGTTCAGCTGCTTTATCTGTTCTGATGAGATCTGGAGCTTCTACTGTAGAACCCTCTCACTGCTGAGAGACGGGACAGTGATAGGGTTAGGTGCAGAGGTTGAGGTGCATGTTTATGACCACTAGAGGGCAGAATTTAACAATGCAACGCTCTGCTACCATACAGATTAAATCACCATCCTCAGTCTTCTAGTATTCGGGTGAATGTTTCTAATAAAGTGGCCAGTGTGGATGCAAAAGGTAGGTGTTTCTAATAAAGTGGCCAGTGTGGATGCAAAAGTAGGTGTTTCTAATAAAGTGGCCAGTGTGGATGCAAAAGCAGGTGTTTCTAATAAAGTGGCCAGTGAATATAAAGCAGAAGGTAGGGGTTTCTAATAAAGTGGCCAGTGTGGATGCTAAAATAGGTGTTTCTAATAAAGTGGCCAGTGAATATAAAGCACAAGGTAGGTGTTTCTAATAAAGTGGCCAGTGAATATAAAGCAGAAGGTAGGTGTTTCTAATAAAGTGGCCAGTGAATATAAAGCAGAAGGTAGGGGTTTCTAATAAAGTGGCCAGTGTGGATGCTAAAATAGGTGTTTCTAATAAAGTGGCCAGTGTGGATGCTAAAATAGGTGTTTCTAATAAAGTGGCCAGTGAATATAAAGCAGAAGGTAGGTGTTTCTAATAAAGTGGCCAGTGAATATAAAGCAGAAGGTAGGTGTTTCTAATAAAGTGGCCAGTGAATATAAAGCAGAAGGTAGGTGTTTCTAATATATTGGCCAGTGTGGATGCAAAAGGTAGGTGTTTCTAATAAAGTGGCCAGTGTGGATGCTAAAATAGGTGTTTCTAATAAAGTGGCCAGTGAATATAAAGCAGAAGGTAGGGGTTTCTAAGGAGGGGCGGGGCACTGGCACGGTTGAACGCTAAATGCAGATCAAGGGGCGTGGCTGGCTGGAAAACGGGTGGAGGGGCAAATAACAATAACAGTACATGAAACGCCTACCTTGTGCTTCCACACTGGCCACTTTATTAGAAACACCTATTTTAGCATCCACACTGGCCACTTTATTAGAAACACAGACATTCTGCTTCCACACTGGCCACTTTATTAGAAACACAGACATTCTGCTTCCACACTGGCCACTTTATTAGAAACACCTATTTTAGCATCCACACTGGCCACTTTATTAGAAACACCTACCTTCTGCTTTATATTCACTGGCCACTTTATTAGAAACACCTGCTTTTGCATCCACACTGGCCACTTTATTAGAAACACCGACATTCTGCTTCCACACTGGCCACTTTATTAGAAACACCTGCTTTTGCATCCACACTGGCCACTTTATTAGAAACCCCTACCTTCTGCTTTATATTCACTGGCCACTTTATTAGAAACCCCTACCTTCTGCTTTATATTCACTGGCCACTTTATTAGAAACCCCTACCTTCTGCTTTATATTCACTGGCCACTTTATTAGAAACCCCTGCTTTTGCATCCACACTGGCCACTTTATTAGAAACCCCTACCTTCTGCTTTATATTCACTGGCCACTTTATTAGAAACCCCTACCTTCTGCTTTATATTCACTGGCCACTTTATTAGAAACACCTATTTTAGCATCCACACTGGCCACTTTATTAGAAACACCTGCTTTTGCATCCACACTGGCCACTTTATTAGAAACCCCTACCTTCTGCTTTATATTCACTGGCCACTTTATTAGAAACCCCTACTTTCTGCTTTATATTCACTGGCCACTTTTAGCCAGTGTTTCTAATAAAGTGGCCAGTGTGGATGCAAAAGGTAGGTGTTTCTAATAAAGTGGCCAGTGTGGATGCTAAAATAGGTGTTTCTAATAAAGTGGCCAGTGTGGAAGCACAAGGTAGGTGTTTCTAATAAAGTGGCCAGTGTGGATGCTAAAATAGGTGTTTCTAATAAAGTGGCCAGTGTGGATGCTAAAATAGGTGTTTCTAATAAAGTGGCCAGTGTGGAAGCACAAGGTAGGCGTTTCATGTACTGTTATTGTTATTTGCCCCTCCACCCGTTTTCCAGCCAGCCACGCCCCTTGATCTGCATTTAGCGTTCAACCGTGCCAGTGCCCCGCCCCTCCCCCCTCACCTCCCTCTCAGAACTGGCTACTCCATTACATACACGCACAGCCAGCCCGGTGGGGGGCGGTGCACTACCAGTCAATCCTCCCGTAAGGGGCGTGGCCTGTCCGAAAACGGGCGCAGACAAAAAATGAGCAACATTCTTAATAACAACAGCAATAACGCGGGAAACAAAGAGCACTACGCGGTGTGTACGTGTGCATAGTTGTGTGTAGGGGTGTGTTTAAGGGAGTGGGCGTGTCCTTCAAACCATCAAACATTACGCACCATGTGAGAAAGAGAGCGAGAGAGCACAGGAGAGAGAGAGAGAGAGAGAGAGAGAGAGAGGGGTGCTGTGTCGTTTGGGGTTTTTTTTAGGAAAGAGACCTATGCATGATCGTGCTGAGCAAAAACAACAACGAGAGATAAACAAACAAATAAACAAACAGCATCCTACGTCAGAGGCTAAGGGTGGCACGCGCGGAGTCGATCGGTGCACGAAGGAGAAAAACATCAGTTGCACGATTACAGATCAATACTGGTTATCAATATCGTGATTATTTTCTCTATTTTTTATTTTTTTTGGTTTATTTCTGGGGGGAAGAAATCGAGGCTCCAAGCAAAACGCTTCTCCACCCTGAGGACCATAGCAGCCTGCTGAGTGAGTAATATTGATTGATTATTGTTTATGAAAGCTTTAAGATGATTTAACCCGCGTGCTGCCTCCTTCGAGGGTCCATCTGTGTCTTGCAATGGCGATCTGCTGTGGAGCTGATGTTTGCTTCACATTCGCCAGCGTCTTATTGGAACTCTCCGTTCCACCTTAAATGGCGCAGCAGTTGCATTAGGGCGCCTTGGGCGCCCTAATGCAACTGCTGCGCCATTTAAGGTGGAACGGAGAGTTCGAGGAAGAAGCAAAATTCAACCTCGTTTTTTCTCTTTGCATTAAAGCACACATGACCCAATCGGTGCAAACATGCACGTGCACGCGCCTGTGCGTGTGCACGAGCTTTTAAATCAGGTCGGGCATGTGAGGTGGATGTGCATGGGTGGGATGCTCCAATATGGCCGTGTGGACTGTTGGGTTCACTGACAGCTCAGCTGAGCGCCTTTCGCTGTTGTTGGTGTGTGTTGCAATTGTGCTTTCTGCAATAGGCCTTGACCCCGAAGCAGCTTTAGGTCACTAATAGAGATGCCATAACATTAAAACCACACACCTAATATTGTGCAGGCTCCACAAGACCTCTAAAGGTGTCCTGTGATATCTGGAGCACCATCAGAAGTTGTGAGGTAGGGCCTCCATCAGCATTCTTGTTCTGATGTTCTGACCCAGTCATTGTCTAGAACACAGTTTGGTCTCAGATTCTTACGCTTGTCCATTTTTCCTGCTTCAGCACCTTCATCACCTTCAAGACCAGACTGTTCTTCACTCACTGACTGATATGTAGATCCAGCTCTTGACAGATCCTCGGTGTTCTTCACTTCAGCTGGTTTTAATGTTATGGCTATATAGGTATATGTTAAATATTTAAATATTGTTTTTAATTATGCATTACATGAACAAGGTCTTATTCTTTATTATGCAGTTCTGTCACTGTATGTGCCTATGTGTCCCTAGGTTGCCAGATATTCAGCAGCAAAGTCCTTATTCACTTATAAGACCATTACTGTTTATTTTCTGCTGTCTGAAATGAAAGTATCCAGTGTTTTTGCTGCTGAGGTTCATTTAGAAACTACCTCTCGTGCTTCTCGCTAGGGCATATTTTTGTTTTCACCCATTTGTTTTTAATTTTAGGGGTGTGGCCACCTCTTTTTCGTTTTCGTTTTTTTGGCGCAAAGGGGTGATGGGCAGGGAGTGATGTTGAATGGCAACTCTGTATTCAGGTTTGAGTTTGGGCTATTCACTTTAACCAAAAAACTAAAGAAGGCGTTGCAAAGCCCCCTCTCAGACTTAAATGTGGGCTTGCCACGCCCCCAGCCAAAAAAATACAGAAGGCAACCCCACATTTAAGTTTGAGAGGGGGCTTTGCCATGCCTATTTTTTTTGGCTGGGGGCGTGGCAGCCTCACATTTAGGTTTGAGAGGCGGCATTGCTACACATTCTTTCATATTTTTTTTTGACAGGGGGGTGGGGTAACTTCATATTTAGGCCTGAAAGGGGCGTGGTTACACTTTATTTTTTTCTTTATATGAGAGGGGGCGTTGCCACCCTTTCTTTCTCTTTTGAGGGGGGTGGGGTGTGGCAAACCCTTATTTAGTTTTTTTGGTGGGGTGTGCCACCCCATGATGAGGTGCGAGAGGGGGCTTTGACACCCCTTCTTTAATTTTTTTTGTCAGCGGGCATGTCAATCTTGTATTCAGGTTTGAGAGGGGGGCGTTGCCGCCTCTTCTTTTTTGAGGTGTCACCCCTTTACTCAGGTGTTAAGGGGGGGGGGGGGCATGGCAACCCAGTGTTAGTGTTGAAAAGGGGACAAAGCCACCCCTTCATTTTTGTGTGTGTGGGGGGAGGTGTGGGTGTGGCCCCCGTTTTTAGGTTTAAGAGGGGGCGTGGCCTTCCCTACTTTGATTTTTTGGGGGCAGTGGGTGTGGCAAACCCTTATTTAGGTTTCAGAGGGGGCGTGACCACCCTTTCTTTAGTTTTGGGGGACTAAAGAAAGTAGTTGGGGTCCCTGTAGTTGGGGTCTAGGGAAGTCTTATTCCAGCACAGCCAATCAGAACAGAGCTCTTTTACATATTTAGTCGTACTGTAAGTGTAAGTGTGAGGGATGAGAGAGGCTGGAGTAGAAGTGAATTATGTTGACTGAGTTTCTAATAGAAGCTCCTCTCTAAATGTGAGATGTGGGCTGTATTAAATGGGTTAAGGGGTTTAGCAGTAGTTATCCCTGCCTGCTTGGTCAGTGTGGTCACCGTCCGTCAGCGGGCCATGCTTTATGGACGTGGTGTAAGACACCTACTCACTCTGAATGGTCCTGCTGCCGTACGCTCTGATTTTAATTAGCACTGCTCTGGATCTGCTCCTTTATTAATCGCTCGTAAGAAAGTGAGCGGAGCAAGTTTGGCAGCAGATCTGTGAGCTGGGCCGGAGTCCACGGCTCCAAAACACCATCAGCGCCAAAAGCTGTGTCAGTCAACTTTACGCTCGAGTGGCCTTCTCAGACACTGGGTCAGCGGGCCCTCTGAAGCGGGCCACCGCCGGGTATTGATCAGGAGGTCTGTGCAATTGATAGATTTGGCACCATTAAGCTCTAACGAGGGCAGGAGCAGGTTTCGGCTGTGTGCCATGAACAACAACAGTGATTTCCACTATTATTGTTGGGTGATGCATCGCCTGCTGGTGTGGTTGCCAGATTTAGCAGTATTGATAAAAACACTGCCCCAAATAATTGAAATAATAATTGAAATACTATTGCTTTGAATTTATCTGATTAGTGTTCAGAATTTTTAGAGATGGCTTAGAAATCACCAGCTCTGAGCTTTTTTAACTGATTAGACCATTAGAAATAACCAGCTTGGAGCTCTTTAACCCCTCTATGTCCTAGGTTAAGGATTAAATATATTATATTACCAACTATTATAAACAATTTGGTACCATTTAAGTTTAGTATATTTTATGAGTCCATCAGGGTTCTGTTTAAGGGCCAATCTTATTTACATTTCCATTAACAGCCTTTATCAGACTCTTTTCTCCAGAGCGACTTCCAGAAGAGCTTCACCGTCCCTCAGAAAAGACCCTTATCTAGTTTATACAGAGTCCAGAAGATCCTCTAATCTTAGACTCTACTAAATACAGAAGTCAGTCTGGAGACCCTAATACTCCACACACTCTACACTCTGCACACTGAGTCCTCTCAGAAGAGGAGGGTCTTCAGTCTTGGTTTGAGGACAGTAAGCGTTGGACTGTTCAGACACCAAGGAGAAGTTCGTTCCACCACTTCGGTGCAGGACAGAATTTTTATTTATGTCAATTATGAAAGTAATCTCGTTGTGAGAGTGAAGAACTGAAGTTTGGGCTTATATACAGAGTTTATGAGATAAATTCGTTTGATCGGATGATTAGAAATCAAAGCCTCCTGCTGGATATTTTGAACTGCACTAACAAACAAATGGACATTAAATTGGATATTTGAATAATATTTGAATTTGGTTGGTGTGGAGCAACAGATAACACCACTACCTGCCACTGAGCTACCACGCCATGTGGGAGACTGGGGTTCGATGATATTATTATTGCTAAAAAATGAATTTGTAAACTCAAAGTTATTTGTTTACAAAGTTTTATTTTTAGCTCAGAGAACCACATTTTCCAAAGGTAACGTTTTTGAGTCGGTGTGTTTTATCTATATTACTGCACTGAGCCTCATTCAGCAGTATCTTCTTCATAATGTTCTTACATTAGTTCTTGTCCTAACAGAAAGTGTAGGTCAGATTCCTAAACTGAACACATCCCCGGTAAGGAAACCCTGGAGAACAGCAGAGTCTTCGTTAAAACCGTGGGATCGGGGGTTGGAGAAGAAATGTCTTCTTAAGAATGGTTGGTGAATAAGCTCCATTGTTTCGCTGCAGGCCTGAGCATTAAAAGCAGCAGCCTGTCTGATCTGAATGGAGAAGCCGTTCCTCCTGAGCCTCCCTGTGTTAAAGCAGGTTCAGGAATATCGATCAACCCCGAGCGCAGTGATTCTGCATTGTTTATTCATGATGCTTTGCTGTGCTGATGTTTCGAGCCTGTGTGGGGCTGAGAACTCTCATGACCCTGATTTAGAAAGCCGCTCAGTCCACTTCACCACGCCGGAGGAGTCACGCTCTGCCGTGCCATTTTTCCAACAGAGCAGCTCTTATCTGTCCGAGCCTCGTCTGCTGAGGCTCACTGCATTCTTCAGCCTGACGTTCTGCTCCCGCTGCCTTAGCCCTCTGCCTCTCTCACTGACAGCAGTGTAGAACCCTCAGAGTTCACAGATGTGTTGTAAATGTTACAACTTGGTCCTAATGTTTGTGGACACCCCTTCTAATGAATGCCTGCGCTACTCAGAAGTCCAAATGCACACACACAGCTTGTCTAGTCCCTGTTGACCCTACTGGCACCATGCTGCCTAATGCCAGGCGTGGACTATAGGGGCTGAGGAGGTGGGGTGGTGATCATCCATCCAACATCCTGACCTCACTATCGCTGTTGCTGCTGAATGCAATCAAATCCTCACAGCAATGTCTTCTTCTCTGGACAGTAGAGACAGTTACTCCAACAGAAGCAGCTCTTTTAATACCCTTGATTTCAGAAGAAGCACTGTATGAGCAGGTGTCCCAATACTTTTGTCCGTTTAGTTTAAGTCACATTTTCTACAGAGACACAGAGAAAGCAGCAGTGCGTGAAAACCTCCTGGGCTCCCCCTACAGGTGGGATGCAGTAAACACAGTAACTGTGCTACCTTTGATCATTAGAGAAATTGGTTACATTGTTCAATCAATAATCACCCTGGTTTAGGCCTCTATTACAGTCAGAAATCACTGAAAAGGCTGTTGCACCCCTTATCCCTCACTTCACGGCCTCTTCCTGTTTCTATCAGCTTCCTGCTGCTGATAATCACAGCTCACACACACACACGTGCACATACACACACACACACACACACGTGCACATACACACATGCACACACACACACTCTATCCTGATCATCCAGACCCAGCTGGAACATCCTCATCACTCTCTACAAGCGATGACCATAAGCACTTCCTCCCGAACACATACCCAGTCCCATAGTTACACTACCCCTATACACTACTACTATGCACATGTTGTCATAGTTACGCTACACCTGTTTCCATAGTTACATTAGACCATTTACATGGTAACACCTATTTACTACATTTGTTTTTAAATGGCAACAGTACACCCATACACTACACCTGTTCCCATAGTAACACTACACCCTTGTTCACAGTTACACTATATGCTTTTCTACCCTGTTTAATGGTTCCATTACACCTATTTCCATGGTTACACTTAAAACCGTTTCTGCGGTTACATACATTTCCAAAATAACACCACATTAATTTCTGTAGTTACACTACACCCCATTGTAAAATTACACTCATATACACTACACCCAGGTTTATGGTTACACCACACTCATTGCCATAGTTACAGTAGGTCCGTTTTTATGGCTACATAACTCCCATACACTACAACGATTGCCTTGGTTACACTACACCATTGTTCATAGTTAAGCTACACCCTTTTCAGTGGTTACACTACACCCACGTTCATGGTTAAGCTACACCATTTTTAGTGGTTACAGTACACCCACATTTATGGTTAGGCTACACCCACATTCATGGTTGCACTACACCCTTTTTAATAGTTATACTACACCCACGTTCATGGTTAGGCTACACCCACATTCATGGTTACACTACACCCTTTTCAATGGTTACACCACACCCACGTTCAGGAATACACTACAGTCATTCCCATTGTTACATGAGGTCTGTTTCAATGGTTACGCTACACCCATTTCTGTAATCAGACTGCACCCATTTCCATGTTTACATCACTCCCATACACTACAGTCATTGCCTGGGTTACACTAAATCAATTCCCATGGTTACAGGCCATCCGTTGCCACGCCCACACTGCTCCAGTTCAACCTAAAAGATGGTTGTGATTCACTTATTTGCGTGGTTGTGCTGCTCCCGTTTCCATGGATACTTTGTTCTGTAACTTGATGCAGGCAGAGAGGACATGGTGCTAAGCTCAGTTGTGGGGCTGCTTGACCTCCCGCTCCATGCTGCTCAGAGCCCGAGCGAGGCTGGAAACCATCCAGAGGGTTCCAGAGAGAGGCTGACAGCTCCGAGGTGTTACTCGCTGCTGTGACCCGCATAACTCTCCCGTATCTCTGCTCTGAGAGTGGCCGTATCTGAGCCTGCGCCGCGGGGCTGGATAGCAGGGCGGTTTCCTCCCTTCCTGCCAGAGAGGCCCCGAGTCCTGAGGCTTCACAGATGAAGGATTCCTCTCCTGTTCTGTGGAGTTCTTCCCTGTTCTCACTGGAAGTTCTCAAAACCTTCAGCCTCCCCAGCCCTCCTCCCAAATTCCTCTCAAGACAAAGCCTTAGAGAGTTCCACTGAATCCAGAATCCAGAACCAGACCCAAAGCTAGATTACACTCAAAAAGTGATTTCCAATGAAAGGTTCTTTAAGGAGCTTTTTTTTTTTTGGTTCTTCAGCGCTCCAGAACCCGGCTTGGAACTATTATTTTTGAACATGTGTAAATAAGAACTTTTGGTTCCCTAAAGAACTCAAAAAGATGCTTTTTGGAGATAAATAGAAACCTGTGTTCCTGAGTTTAAGGGCTTTAAGAACTCTTAAAAACGGGTTCTTCAAGACTTCTTTAGTAAAGAAAATGGTTCCACATAGAACCATCTGAATGCATAAATGCTTATTTGCCTGGTTAAATGGTTCCTCATATACAAGCGAAACCGTCTGTAGATGAAGGTTTAAGGATTCTTTATATAAATGTTTTAAAAATGGTTCTATGCAGAACTAAATAGGGTTCTATGGTTATTATGATTTTTTTAAGAATGTGTTGCTTCTCCAAATGTTCTTTAGTAATGGCAAAGGTTCTCGAAGAATCCCTTGAATGCATCAATGGTTCTTCATATCAATGACAACCCCTTGTAGATGGTTCTTTTATAGATGTTCATTAAATGGTTTTGTACAGAACCCAAAAGGGGTTCCACTTTTATTACATGTAAAAGAACTCTCTGCAGTTCTACAGAGGAATGCGTAATAACTTATAATAACCATAGAACCCTATTTAGTTCTGCATAGAACCATTTTTAAAACATTTATATAAAGAATCCTTAAACCTTCATCTACAGACGGTTTCGCTTGTATATGAGGAACCATTTAACCAGGCAAATAAGCATTTATGCATTCAGGTGGTTCTATGTGGAACCATTTTCTTTACTAGGAGCCTTGAAGAACCCTTTTAAAAGGTGTAAGAGTAAACTCAGGAACAAAGGTTTCTATTTAGCTCCAAAAAGCATCCTTTTGAGTTCTTTAGGGAACCAAAAGTTCTTATTTATACATGTTCAAAAATAACGGTTCCAAGACGGGTTCTGGAGTGATAAAGAACCAAAAAAAAGCTCCTTAAAGAACCTTTCATTGAAAATCTCCCTCTTATATTAAATATACAGAACCTTTTCAGAGGTCCTCCACATACTGTAAAGGTTCAATAGCATCCATTTAGGAACCTTTATTTGCAGGGTTTTTTTTACTCTGCCCGACGCTGATTGGCTCCTCGTTGTCCCTGGCTGGCGTCTTCCTCTGGTATTTAGAGCTCTGTTATCAGGTCCTGAGTGAAGTGTTGAAAAGGTCGCCGGAGGCCTGAGCGTGGCGTCCAGCGGCGTCCATCAGAAACAGAGCTGGGCTGAGAAGCGATCATCCTTTCAGGGCTCGCGCACAGCTCCCGGATCTGAAGGAGCTGGCCGGAGCTGTATTTTTCCTGGACTCCCTGATGATTTTCCATTCTTCTTGTTGAAATGCAGAAGAGGAAAGCTGGGGCTCGAGGTTGTACAGACACCTTTTCCAGCCCAAGAGCCTCCACCTCCCAAAGATCCCTCCCTGCTCCCAAACCTCTGTTTTAGACACCGTTCTAATCCGACTGCCGTGTTTGGTTGGATTAATCCCAGATTAGGGGAGTAAACCTGCTGAGAGCGGAGGCCAGATTAAAGGTCTCCCAGTGATGGAGCTGATAGCAGCGGAACTGCGGGCAGCGATCGTCCGCCTCCCGATGTGGGTGGATTTGCTAATTAGGGCTGATTGTGGGCATATACTAAAGGTTTGTGGACACCCCTTCTAATGAATGCATTCAGATACTTGTAGAGAAGAAGTACTGCCAATAGAATAGGACTCTCTGGAGCAGATCAACATCATGACCCTATTGGCTCCATGCTGCCTAATAATGCCAGGCGTGGGCTAGAGGGGTATGAAGCCCCCCAGCATTGAGGAGCTGTGGAGCAGTGGAGGAACTGTGCTCTCTGGAATGATGGTGGAGGAGCTCCATCCAGTACTTTTGGGATGAGTTGGGGATGATGAGGTTGGGTGGTGATCATCTATCCAACATCCTGACCTCACTAATGCTCTTGTCACTGAAGGCAATCAAATCCTCACAGCAATGTTTCTCCAGAATCTAGTAGAAAGTCTTCTTCTCTGGACAGTAGAGACAGTTACTCCAACAGAAGCAGGATCAGCTCTTTTAATACCCTTGATTTCAGAAAAAACAGTGAATGAGCAGGTGTCCCAATACTTTTGTCGATATAGTGTAGGATTATGGGTCACTTTTACACAAACTAGAAGACCTTAGTAAATGCTTTGCTTGGCTGTGTGTGTGTGTGTGTGTGTGAGAGAGAGATGGGCTTCTCTGTGGTGTGAGTTACGGTTAGCTGGCTCCAGAGTGTTGCGAGTAGGTGTAGTGGATGAATCACCAGTGACTTTCTGCCCAGCGCAGAGCTTCAGCGCTGATGCTAATCTCATATGGACCGCTCAGCGCGGTGGGGCTGGAGTGGGTTTGAGTTCACTCACAGCTCAGTCATGTGTAGGCATGTGCAGGAGAACGCTCACAATCCTACCTCTGCTAATACTGAACGAGCAGCTGCTTAGCATTGCAGAAGGTAGATGATGCTCATTAGCTGCTGCTAGTTGTTAGTGATTACGGGGAGGAATACTCGCAAAGAAGGATTTTATATGGCTATTTAAAAAGACTACGGCTACAGTATCCAGTGTTTCTGTGGTATCAGTGTTTCTGTGGTATCCAGTGTTTCTGTGGTATCCAGTGTTTCTGTGGTATCAGTGTTTCTGTGGTATCAGTGTTTATGTGGTATCCAGTGTCTCTGTGGTTCCAGTGTTTCTGTGGTTCCAGTGTTTCTGTGGTATCAGTGTTTCTGTGGTATCCAGTGTTTCTGTGGTATCCAGTGTTTCTGTGGTATCAGTGTTTATGTGGTATCCAGTGTTTCTGTGGTTCCAGTGTTTCTGTGGTATCAGTGTTTCTGTGGTATCCAGTGTTTCTGTGGTATCCAGTGTTTCTGTGGTATCAGTGTTTCTGTGGTATCAGTGTTTCTGTGGTATCAGTGTTTATGTGGTATCCAGTGTTTCTGTGGTATCAGTGTTTCTGTGGTATCAGTGTTTCTGTGGTATCAGTGTTTCTGTGGTATCCAGTGTTTCTGTGGTATCAGTGTTTATGTGGTATCCAGTGTTTATGTGGTATCCAGTGTTTCTGTGGTATCAGTGTTTCTGTGGTATCCAGTGTTTCTGTGGTATCAGTGTTTATGTGGTATCCAGTGTCTCTGTGGTTCCAGTGTCTCTGTGGTTCCAGTGTTTCTGTGGTATCCAGTGTTTATGTGGTATCCAGTGTTTATGTGGTTCCAGTGTCTCTGTGGTTCCAGTGTTTCTGTGGTTCCAGTGTCTCTGTGGTTCCAGTGTTTATGTGGTATCAGTGTTTATGTGGTATCAGTGTTCATGTGGTATCCAGTGTTTATGTGGTATCCAGTGTTTCTGTGGTATCCAGTGTTCATGGTTTCTGCTATTTACTCTCAGCATGTTGTTGTACTCCTAAACGACTGGTGCCCCCTACTGGGTCTGCCAGTGGATCAAATAAAACCACTAACATGCTAATAAAGAACGAATGCCAGTAGCTGGTTAGCAGTTTGAGAATCAGACCATTTAATGGGCCACTGTTAGTTTGCATTCACTGCTAGCCATGCTAGCATTTTTGGGAGCGTTCCTTTAAGCCATTCCTCGGACTCTGTGGTGCAGCGTGACCGGGCGATTCCCTGAGTGTGAAATTGGTGGATTTTGGACTGAAAGAGAGAAGGACCTTATCTGTAAACATGTTTCAGTTTGTCCTCTCAGGGCTGGGCATGTGACCATCGCTAGCAGGGTGGACCGTCGGGTTCTCCGTAATCAGCTGGATGCCTGTTCCCCGTGGCCCTGTTTCAGGAGAGAAGCTCTTTCTCTGGACCGGAGCAGAACACAGCCATAAAACTCACTGTGACAAAAGGCAGCATTGTGCCAGACTTAACTTGGCCTTCCGTTGCCCATCTCCCCACTGCATGTCCTCATTTTTATCAGCTCTGATACTTCATGGCCACTGCTGGCCTGGTGCGGGACGTTTCCCAGCCTTTATCTGCTGGAGTTATGACAGGAGTCCTACACGGGCATTACAGAGAGTTACTGTAGTGTAGGGAGGGTTTTTTAGGGTCAGTGTAAGCTGTCCTCTAATGGTAAGCCGTCCTATGTACCCTGTATTCATAATGCATTATAAGAGCATTAAGAGTGTGCGTTGGCACATATGGCATGCAGTACATAATCACCTGAATAATGGCTCAGTTATTACAGCTATATGCATAACCCTTCATAAAGCAAGAGCATACACTGCTCAGCCATAAGATTAGCACCACCTGCCTGATGGTGACTAGGTCCACCTTATTGAAGGTGGCCTGCTGTGGTATCCGACACCAAGACTAACGTTAGTTGTGAGGTGGGCCGGGCCTCCATGAGCATCAGTGAGTGCCTTGGGTGCCCATGACCCTGTCAATGATACACCAGGTTCTGACCTTGGATCACTTTTGGTAGGGACTGACCACTGCCCTACTGGGAGAGAACACCCCACAAGACCTGCCTGATGTTCTGGTGGAGAGCCTCGACAGGCAGGAGCCACTGGACCCAGATCATCAGTGCTATTCACTTCAGCTGGCAGTGGTACTAATGTAATGGCTGATCTGTGTGTGAAGTGTGTAAATGTCTTAATGCGTTATATTGTCCCCTGAAAATCTGCCCTAATGCTCTTATCTCATAATTATTGTAGTTGTTACATAAAAACCTTGTATCTGTTCTTCACTTTTCTCCATGAAGTGAATCTGCAGTTGTTCCTTATGTATCAGAATTTCTGTTGTTTTCGGAAATACGAGGGATTTGGAGATTTGCAGCAGCACTGTTCTATATTATTAGAGATAATTACTGTACTGTATCGTAGTAAGACAGCACTCCTGAAATAATAATCAATAAAATAAATGTATTTATAATTCTGTTTTATTAATTTGCAGCTCTACAAACAAAACAGACAGTCTAAACACACGCAACCGGCTCGCTCTACTAGCTTAAACCTGATCAACATGATTGATCTCTGACCCCAAATACGGTTAGTCAGTGAACTAGAACTAGGGGCAGTGAGCACACACACCCCCAGAGCGGTGGGCAGCCAACTCAGAGAGAGTGAAGGGCCTTGCTCAAGGGCCCAACGGTGGCATCTTGCCGAGCCCGGGTATCGAACCCACAACCCTGTCATCAACAGCCCTCGCAACCATTTAGCAAGATTCTTGCATGGCAAACACTAGAACTTCATAGCAACCACCTGGTATACCAATCACTTTGAACTTAGACTGTCGTCAATCTTCCCTGCCAAATATACTATATAGACAAAAGTATTGGGACACCTGCTCGTTCACTGCTTCTTCTGAAATTAATTCTATTAAAATAGTTTCTGTTGGAGTAACTGTCTCTACTGTCCAGAGAAGAAGACTTTCTACTAGATTCTGGAGAAGCATTGCTGTGAGGATTTGATTGTATTCAGCAACAAGAGCGTTGGTGATTCCAAAAGTACTGGATGGAGCTCCTCCACCATCATTCCAGAGAACACAGTTCCTCCACTGCTCCACAGCTTCTCAATGCTGGGGGGCTTTATACCCCTCTAGCCCACGCCTGGTGTTAGGCAGCATTGAGCTCCAGAGGGTCCTATTCTATTGGCAGTACTTGGTAATGGATGCAGCTTAAAGTAGCTGAATGCATTTGTTAGAAGGGGTGTCCACAAATATGTGGACATAAAGTAAATCTACAGAGTCTCCACCACCACCACAGTAAAGAAATCAGGGTCAGTAGGTTTCTGTAGCGTGAGACTCGGTTCCACAGCCGGTTCCACTCTGACTGCGCTCGTCTCACTCTGCACCTTTCTGCTCACAGGGGCTGAATAAGGCGTGTTCAGTGAGAGCGGCTCTACATCTGCTGCTCGGTTGGGTGTGTAATCAAGGACACATAGCTCAGGTTCAGTCAGAGGCTTTGAATGTGCGACTATTCCTATTAATGAATTAATTTATTTCCTGTAGAGGAGGGCTTCCCTCAGGTTCAGCTTCATGCAGACGGTCTGGAATCAATTACGCAGGAATGTGAAAGGCTGTTAACGGCGCTGAGACTTACATGCCGCCCATAACTCCAGCCTCCTCCGCCGCTGCCTCGGTGTGGCCGGTACAGCCCCGCTCGTCTGTGCCGGTTTGTTTTTTCCGGGACTAAAGGAAAACAGCTTCCCATTACGCTATTGATCTGCTATCGAGCTGTTTTCCCTCCGCGGAGAGACGTGTAAAGCACGTTTTACAGCAGAGAGGCCTTCCTGGACACATTACACACTCCCAGGCCCACAGCTGGCCTTATTACTCGTACAGCAGCTGTCTGAACACTCAAACTGCTGCATGGAGATGGAGTAGAGAGCTGCTTTCCCTCACAGTCCAACACCTCCACTATAGTAGGAAGGTCGGGAACTTGATTTCAGTGCCGAGACCGAAGTGTAGGTGTGATGATGTTTTATCATTATTATCATTATTGTGATAACTGTTATTATTATGATAAGCAGTAACCTCTTCAGAGCGCACAGAGAGCAGAATTAGCCCTGTTTACCTGAACGAACTGCAGGGATTCTGATACTGAGAGTTTTTGACCACCTTTACTGGTCATTTCTTCAGCTTGCTCCTTTCGGGGTGATCCATCGTGGATTCTGAGGTGTGTTTAGGGTCATTATCCTGCCCGTTCGTCCTCTTCCAACCCCAAAGCATGATCCATCCACCCCTATTCTGCACCCTGTTTCCTCTGAACACATTGACAAAAGTATTGGGACACCTGCTCATTCACTGCTTCTTTTGAAATCAAGGGTATTAAAAGAGCTGATGCTGCTTCTGTAGGAGTAACTGTCTCTACTGTCCAGAGAAGAAGACTTTCTACTAGATTCTGGAGGAGGATCATTGCTGTGAGGATTTGATTGAATTCAGTGACTAAGAACGTTACTGAGGTCAGGACCTTGGATATTAAGTTCTGCACGGTTCTTCCACTGCTCCACAGCTCCTCAATGCTGGGGGGCTTTATACCCCTCTACCCCACGCCTGGCATTATTAGGCAGCATGGAGCCAATAGGGTCATGATGTCTATCTGCTCCACAGAGTCCTCTACAGGGAAGCTGAGTGTGTGCATTTGAATTGTTTGTTAGAACCTTGGACATGTAGTGCACTGTTGCTCGTTGCAGGACTTTCACTGAAATCCTCCAACCTCAGTAACAATGCATGTGTTGTTGTTCTCTGTTGCAGGATGTCGGAGGCTTTGACACAGCAAGAGAGACTGCAGGCCATAGCTGTAAGTGCACAATCTCAACTGATGTGACCTGAAAGCCCCAAGAGAACAGAACACTGGGTTACTGAACGCTGGCCGGCGGGGCTGTTGTTGTGAATAGACTTTATATAATCAATGTATCCAGGCTTCGGGCCTTCTGTCTTAACTGCTAATAAAGGTGTCATTAGTCTTCAGTGGCAGAGCTAGTGTTAACTAATCCTTTTCAATTCAGTGTATTTTCACAGGTGTGCACTCTAATGGACTTCTGTTCCTGTTCTTTTCCTGATTAATTGATTAATCAAAGTGATTATGGATTGACAAATCATTTATAGGAATCGTCTTCAGTTGCAGACCTAGTGTGAACTAATCCTGCTGATTTTTAATTCGGTTTATTTCAGCAGGTGTGAACGCTCTGCCTGAACTCAGGTGCAGACCAAATAACTGAACAAACTTTTGCGGAATTTCTTTTCCTGAATAATCGATTTATTGAAATCGTAATCGATTGATCAATCAATGACAGAGATAGCCATTATTTATAGTCGTGGTGTAAACTAATGATTTTTAATTCAGTTTATTTTGACAGGTGTGAACACTCTGAAAACTAAAAAAAAAACACTTATGTGTACACTCTAGTGCACTTTTGAACACTTTTTTTATTTTCCTGATTAATCGATTGATTGAACTCATAATTGGCTGACTAATCATTTATAAGAATAGTCATTAGTTGCAGCCCTAGTATGAACTAATCCTGCTGATTTTTAATTCAGTGTATTTTGACAGGTGTGAACGCTGTGCCTGTACTCAGGTGCAGACCAAATAACTGGGGAACTTTTGCAGAATTTCTTTTCTTGATTAATTGATGTATCGAAATCATAATTTATCGATCAATCAATGACAGAAATAGCCATTAGTTATAGTTGTAGTGGGAACTAATTATGCCATTTTTTATTCAAATTAATTTGACAGGTGTGAACGCTCTAAGCTCTTATGTTTACACCCTGGAGAGCTTTTGCACTGTTTATTTTCCTTATTAATCAATTAATTGATTATGGAAATAGTCAGTAGTTGCAGCCCTAATAAAAATTTTAACTTTACAGCTGTGATATAAAACACTCCTGAATTCCAGTCAGAGACCTGTCCCGCCGGTGTGTAGAGCGTTTGCAGCTGTGTGTGAAGGCACTTTGCTGAATTATTGATGGAGATGAGGAGAGCCCTCGCAGAAACACTCGAACAGTCTTTAACCCCGGCTCTTCTCTAATGTCAGACACGAGGTGTTTCCTGAGGGGCTGCCTTGGGCGAGTGTGTGTCTAGAATAGTCATTTGGTTTTTCCTCATTTTTTAGCCTTTTCCTGTCATTGTTGGAGTGGTCAGTGGAGTGATAGTGTGGTCAGTGGAGTGATAGTGTGGTAGGCTGCAGACCGTAGAGGTTTGACCCCGTCCAGTGGCAGCATGTCTGATTGAACTGACCGTGCATTAGTAATAAGAGCACTTCAGTTTGCTGATCAATTTCATACATCGACTCTTTCCAGTGAGTCAGCGATCTGAATCCTATACAGTGAATTAGATACAGTCATATTGTGGTAAACCTTCAAAGCAAGCAGTCTTAATATAAAGCTATGCTATGATGGGTGTGCTGAGCGATGCCCACTGCTAAAAGTAATGTCTCTGTAAGTGTAAACCTCTTAAATGCAGTCTAAAGATTATTATTAAAGATTGTTATAGAAATATAATAAGATTAATGATCTAATTTCTAGCTTATTAGTACTTGTGATTTTATCATCTGAAATGGTCTTATTCTGTTGGCAGATAGTTTTGTGTAATTTTAGAAATGGATAAGATAATTCATCGCGCCCATTTAGCTAATAGCAGTTTAGCCCCGCCTATTCAGCCTACAGCAGTTCAGCCCCACCCATTCAGCCTACAGTAGTTTAGCTGTGCTAATTTAGTCTACAGCTGTTTAACCCCACCCATCAACCTGCAGCAGTTTAGCTTCTCTTATTCAGCCCACAGTAGTTATATGGATATGAAGGCTGAGTGTGATCTGAGTCTGAGTCTTTCTCTGTCTCTCTGTCTGTCTCTGTGTTTCAGGAGAAGAGGAAGCGTCAGGCTGAGATAGAGAATAAGAGGAGACAGTTGGAGGATGACCGCAGACAGCTACAGCACCTCAAGGTACCGAAACAGTGACTGAGATGGTATTTTAGCTCCTGGTCTTCCCCTACAGGTGGGGAGTGTAATTCACTTTCACTCCTCTGCAGTAAATACAAATCGGGCTTTGAGCGCCCCCTCATGGACAGCTGTACACATGCATTTCTGGACAGTGTGAGAGCTGCAGAAGCTTGATCTGAAGGTGGAGCAGCATGTGGGCGGAGGCGGTAGAGTAACACTACAGGATTTTACTCTAATATGACTCTATGGGTTCTGCAGCGTTACACAGCAGTTCTGGAGAGAGGTTCTCCTCCTGCAGCTCCACCACCAAACCTCCACAGTGCAGTAGCAGCAGCAGCGCTCCGGCCCGGAGTGGGAATGACGGAGACGCCCTTCTCCCTGTTCAGTTCAGTCAGTGGAGTTGGCTGCCCACCGCTCATCGGCTGCCCCTAGTTCACTAGTGTGTGTGTGTGTGTGTGTGTGTGTGTGTGTGTGTGTGTGTGTGTTCAATACCACAGATGGGTCAAATGTGGAGGACACATTTTGCTGTACAGAGTACAGTGACAGATACCTGCGCCTTTTATTATTTTATATGATTATTTTTTTAATTATTGGAATAATTTATAATCCAACTTTTTGAAAAACTAAGAGTCTTAGTTTTAGTTTTATAGTTTTAGTAAAACTACAGTGAGAAACCTCTTGGGGGCGGGGTTGTTGGGGAGAGGGTGTTGCAGTCTTACCACTGTGGTCTAATCTACTGAATCATTTACACTATATGGACAAAAGTATTTGGACACACCTCTTAATCATGTAAGTTCAGGTGTGTGATTCAGTCCCGTTCAGCCACAGCTGTATAAAACCAGTCTCTAGCCCTACAGTCTGTCTTTCTTCCACACATCAGTGAAAGAACGGGAGGTTCTACAGAGCTCACTGAACTCCAGCGTGGTTCTGTATGTAATAGGAGACACCGCTGCACCAACAACAACAAGTCAGCTGGTGAAATCTCCTCCTTCCTAGATCTTCCTCCATCAGCTGTGAGTGGTGTTATTATTGAACAGTGGAAGAGTTTAGGAGGAACAGCTCACAGAGAGCAGCTCAGCCACCGAGTGTCTGTCAGACCACGTAAAGTTACAGAGCGGGGTCAGGGCCGAGTGCTGAGCTCAGAGCAGAGTGCAGAAAAGCCTCCAACTGACTCAGTAACTGCAGCAGAGCTCCAGACCTGCTGCTGCTGGTAGAGCTGCAGAGGAGGACCAGCTCCAGAGTAATACAGCCTGTGGCCTGTTTAGAATGGAGTGTCAGAAAAGCCTCCAACTGACTCAGTAACTGCAGCAGAGCTCCATATTAATAATGCCTATGGGATTAGAATGGGAGGATAGAAAAGACATCTCCTGTAGGTGTCCCAATACATTTGTCCATATAGTGTATGTTCTGATGAGTTTATTGAAGTGTGTGTGTGTGTGTGTGTTTGTGCTGATGGAGATGTCTGTTGATGTCGTCATTCAGAGGGATCATTAAAAGCTCCAGGGATTGGCTGCCTGGGTGTGTCCTGCCTGAGACATGACTGTACCTACCCCCCCCCCCCCCCCACCCCCAGCGGGGCTGATCTATTTAAAGCCCCTCCACTGAGAGCTGTAACGTGAGAGTGAGGTTTGTGCATTTTGGAGTCACAGTAAGGGGGACGGGGGGCTTCCTGTTTTGAGGGACAGAGAAAAATCTGTATCCTCTCTCTGAGGGGGCGCTGAGCCGAGCCCCTCACACACCAGCTCAGCGAGTGTGACTGAAACGCCCACGTCCCAGCAGCAGCTTTAACCTTCTGGACTAAGAATGGAAGTCTTTGGAGCATTTAGGAGCATTTCTATTGGTCCATACATCATAAACTCTGACTCAGTATAAAGAACAACTGCACTAGAACTAGAGCAGGATTAGTGTGTGTGTGTGTGTGTGTGTGTGTGTGTGTGTGTGTGTGTGTGTGTGTGTTTATGAGTAAACAGAGTGGGCTGTGTGTTTGGGGGCGGTCTCCGCTGATTTTACCTGCTATTGTCTTTTTTCACAGAGCTGTTTTACTCTGCTTCCTCCCGAGCGCGCTCAGACCCTTTATCCTCCCACCGGGCCGCCTGTGTGTGTGTGTATGGGTGTGTGTGTGTGTGTGTATGTGTGTGTGTGTGTGTGTGTGTGTGTGTGTGTGTGTGTGTGTGTGTGTGAATGTGCGGTGATGTCAGCCTTACAGTCACTGTGCCAGAAAAGGAGAGCAGGGCGGGGGTCGCAGAGAGAGAGAGAGGGAGAGAGAGAGAGAGAGACTGGTCTGCATTTACTGTTGCTGACACAGAGTGTGTGTGTGTTTGTGTGTGTGTAATTATAATGATATTTGATAATGGCTGGAGTAACTCACTCTGACTTGTAGTGTGTTGATCACATGAGAGAGAGAGAGAGAGAGAGAGAGAGAGAGAGAGAGAGAGAGAGAGAGGGGGGAAGGAAAGGTAGTGAGGAGAGAGAGAGGGTGGGGGAATAGAGAGAGAGAGAGAGAGAGAGAGATATGATGTCATCTGTATGAAGTAAAAAGAAATAATCCAGTTCTGTATTTTAACTCTTTCAGCTCTGCAGCAGTTGCTGCACTTTTGCTGCAATTACATTTCACACTGCAGTAAATTACAATCAATTACATCAGTAATTGAAAAACCTTTTTTTTATTTACATTCTGACTGTTTTTACACCCAGCTAAAGTGCACCAGAGTGTGCTGGTCCGTGTTCCTCCTTCAGGCGCAGTCATTGATTAGGCAGCTGATTCATTGGTTAATCAGTGGGAGAAAATACGCCCCTTTCTAACATCACTGTGTTATGATTTCAGCCTTAGAGAAAGTTAGCAAATGGTCATCTTACTGGTCATCTTACTCCTTTGCTTGTGTGATGGTTCCTCTTCGTCTGCTGGCCTGAAGTGGTCACTCCCCTCCTTTGTTTGTATGGTCCTTTGAAGTTTCAACTATGAGGTGATCCAGCCACCCCCTAATGTTGATAATACCTCACCTTCATCATCCACTTACCCCTCCTTAAACTCCTCCTCCTCATCTCAGTGTACTTTAACGCTGACAGTCTATGCCTTCTTTGGACTGGATCGAACTGGATTGGATCAGACTGGACTGGATCAAACTGCTGACAGACAGTTGATCAACTAAGCTGTGCCCATGTATGTGACCTGACTCTCGAACCTGCCTCCTAGATGCCAAATTTCTGACATCAGGAAAAGAAAAGGTGCTGACACCTGTCAAAACGACATGACGAGTTCACACTACTGCAGAGATCACTGGATTAGTTGGGATGAATTGGTTAGTGCAAATCTCTGGATTCACTCAAACCGAGGCCGTTCAGACAGACCGACTCTACGGTGGAGTGGAGTGAAGGCGTTCTCTTCAGGTATCAGGGATGATTCATACACAGGTACAGCAGGAGTTCATGGCAGTGAGTGGGGTTTTCTCTCTGAGGGTTAAGGAAGCTGATTAGCAGGTAAGATCTCTGTCACACAGAAGAGTCAGAATGACCCCACCTACTCTCCACACAGCGCAGAGCGCAAGTCTACACAGACAGCAGAGTCAGCACTACAGCACCTCCCTCAGACACACTGCTGAACTGCTGATCATCTCTCTGCTGTTGGGTCATCATTAGGGTCTGACCGAAAACCCATCAGACTGGTGATTAATTCAATTAATTTTTAATAAATGAATGTGGGAACAGATGGATGGATGGGGTGGATAGAGATAGATGGGGAGGGAATAGATAGAAATAGGGTGGGCATTGGTAAAGGTGCACATATTTGTCACTGCACAGTGAAATGTGTCCTCCGCATTTAACCCATCTGTGGTAGTGAACACACACACTAGTGCACTAGGGGCAGTGAGCACACACTAACCCAGAGCGGTGGGCAGCCAACTCCAGCACCCGGGGAGCAGAGAGGGTAAAGGGCCTTGCTCAAGGGCCCAACAATGGCAGCTTGCCGAGCCCAGGAATCGAACCCACAACCCTGTTATCGATATCCCGGCCACCACTGCCCACAATGATATTGGTATGGGGATGGGGCTAGGTGGATATGGATGGATATTGGTATGGGGATGGGTCTAGGTGGGTATCGGTATGGATGGTATGTGTATGTTTGGCTTGGTTTGGGAATGGTTGGGATGAGTATAATTGGGTATGGGTATGCATTGGTATGGAAGGGATTGGTGTGGATGTTGATGGGCTGTGATTCGGTCTGGGTATAGATGGTGATAGATATGGATGAGTGATGGAATGTATAGGGGTGGGTATGGATGGTATGGGTAACTTTGGGTATGGTTGGGTATGAGTATGGATGATGATGGGTATAGATGGGTATGAGTTGATTGGTATAGGTACAGACAGGTAGGGTATAGATGGTTAAGGATGTGTATGTGTTTGGATATAGAATGGCTAAAGATGGTTTGTACTGAGGAGTATGAAATAAATGGATATGGAAGGGATTGGTATGGATGGGGATGGGGAGGGGTATAGATGGGTTTGGATATGGATAGTTGGGCATGGGTTTGAGTATGGATGATAATGGGTAATGGGTATATAATGTGTATATATAATGTATAGGTATATCCAGATAGGGTATAGATGGGTATGAATGTGTATGTGTTTGGTTGGAGAATGGCTAAGAGTAAGGATGAGTATATAAGGGATGGATATAAATTGGAATGGATGGGATTAATATGGATGTTTAAGGGTATGAGTTGGTATGGAAAATGGGATGGACGGGCATGAATCGGTCAATCAGATGAATCAATCAGATGAATCAGATGAGTATAGATGGGGATGGGTGGGACATGGTATGGAGATGCATGTGGATGGGGATTGAATGTATAGGGATGGGTGTAGCTGGGTAAAGGTATTGATGAGCACTGGCTGGTGTGGGTGGGGATGGATTTGGATGGTATGGACTTTAACGCATATGAAAGGAGATGTATATGGGTTTGAATAGGTTTGAATAGGTGCCGTTGGTCATGGGTATAGATGGGTAAGGGTACAAAGGGATATATGGATAGATAGGTGTGTATTGGGCTGATATTGGCAGAAAAGGCACGTACTCTTACTGTGATGGATAAGTGGTCCAGTGGGTTGGAGAGGGTTTGAGGGATTTAAGCATGATAGCCTACCATTAGATGCTCACCTTAATTGAGGAACTTCAATTAAATACAGCTTAGAAGCTTTAAAGTCCTTGAGATTCGAATATCTGCACTCATATCAGCAAGGAATAGAAATGCACGATGGCCTGAGGAGGTAGAACACTGAGCTGTTTATTGATATAGAATTGAAAGAGCGCTGATACTTTCGATACCCTGTGAGGCACTAATGTGGTCCAGAATCCCCTGACAGGATGCTTTATCTGGCGCCGGCCGTAATGCTTCCCTCTGCAGATATGTGCAGGCAGTGCATTAGCTGAATGCCTAAAGTGAGAAAGGATAAAGGTGCAAAGGTAAAGAAGCTAATGGACAGCAAATGGTCATGTGCTAGTGTCATCGGGAAAGATGATAAATGGCCTAGATGGCTGGACATCTACTTAGGGTCCTCCACAGGGAGTTAGAGCATGTTGGAGTTGGGAGATTAATAATGCTAGATACGCTCTCTGTGAAAAGTTTGTGGACTGCAGAGAACCTCAACACCACGCCATTAATCCAGCGTTCAGTCCTGGATTATGTGAACACTGGTAATTATTTGGACTACTGGTATAACTGAAGTTGACAAAGTTATTCACTTATGATTTGGAGTAAACCACCTCACCTGTCAAGCATGGTGGAGGTAGTGTTATGGTGTGGACATGAATCGCTGCCAGTGGAAGTGTATTCTTTGAAAATGTGACCGCTGACATCATCAGCAGGGTGAGTCTGTGAAGTGAGGAGGGCTGTATTATCCACTCAGGTTTAACCAAATGCTTCACTGAACTGAAATGATCTGCAGTGGCCAATAGCCAATCACCTGATGGCAGTCAATCAGCTCCAACAAAGACCTGGCAGAGCATCACCGTATTAGAAACCCAGGATCTGGTGATGTCTCTGGGTTTCAGACTTCAATGAAAAATAATTTCATATATATTGGTTAGTTTTGTTTTGTGAAAATATAGTCCAAATATTTATGGACTAAACTGTATATGCCAGTAATTGCAGGATCTAGAACTCCAGGATCCAGAGCCTAGTTATAAAGAACTAGAGTTCTAGTAAAGTGTACTAACTAACAGGGGTAAAATTATAGTGTGTGTGTGTGTGTGTGTGTGTGTGTGTGTGTGTGTGTACAGACTCAATCTGCTCAACCACACCGTGTTTTGTTCTCTCTCTCTCTCTCTCTCTCTCTCTCTCTCTCTCTCTCTCTCTCTCTGCAGTCTAAAGCACTGAGGGAGCGATGGCTTCTGGATGGAGCGCCCTCCAGTGGAGAGAATGAAGTTCAGAAACAGCTGGAGGAGGACGAGGCCAAAACCAAACAGCTGGAGCAGACCATCCTCAGGTCAGGTTTCCTTTTTGAATGTATAAATATAGAGCGGAATATTATGATGAATATAAAGATGATAGAGTGGACGTGTGAACATGCAATTAGTATTATTTATTACTTATTATTATTTATTATTTATTATTACGTTGCTGAGTTTAAAGTCGCCCTGAAATCAATCAAATCTTTACTTTTGTCAGTTTGTCCAATCAGATCATTAAAACACTAAATGTGCCTTAATATGTCCAATAATAATAATAATAATAATAATAATAATAATTTTGAAACAGGAAGGAACAGACAGACAAAATTAAATAACAATATTAACATAGAAACTATTAAAATACAGACAAATTATTAAATAATAATAATATGATAAATAAAAAGTACTGGCAGTAAAAAAAATGAAATTAAAAGCACAGTCAAATAGTAAAATATAACATTGATCAGTATAATCAATAATCAGAATTTTCTGATATTTATAGATATCAGTGCAGAGATGCAGTCATCATCTCTCTCCCCCGAAAATGATCTCACATACAATCAGATATTGAGGAGGACACATCCCCTCCCTAGCGATCCCCTGCAATCTGTCAGTCAGACTACCTGTTGATCTGTCTGGAGGGTAGAAGCTCTCCAGGCTGAACAGCGTTGGTGGTTTTTAGCTCGTCTGTGTCGGTTCTCAGGGTGTCAGGCTGATCTGGAATCAGAGATATTAGACCGGGGGGGGTCAGATACAATCAGCCATTTTCCTTCAGTGAATCAGATGACCACAGAAGCATGACGGGCGGAGCTGTCGGAGCGTTTCTGGATCACTGTGTGTCGGTCAGATCCAGACTGATCAATTTCACAGAGGCTGGACGGAACATGACCATCACACCACGTTCCTAAACCGGGACAGAGCAGTACTGCAGGACAGCAGGACAGAGCAGTACTGCAGTACTGCAGTACAGCAGGACAGAGCAGTACTGCAGTACAGCAGGACAGAGCAGGACAGAGCAGGACAGAGCAGTACTGCAGTACAGCAGGACAGAGCAGGACAGAGCAAGACAGAGCAGTACAGCAGTACAGCAGGACAGGGCAGTACCGAGCAGGACAGCAGTACCGAGCAGTACAGCAGTACTGAGCAGGACAGAGCAGGACAGAGCAGTACAGCAGGACAGGGCGGGACAGAGCAGTACAGCAGTACAGCAGTACAGCAGGACAGGGCGGGATAGCAGGACAGCAGCCAGATGTGTTTTTATTGCACAGCAGGAGCGGCTGACCCACTGCCGGGACATGTTGTCCTGCTGTGTAGGGAAAGAAGCCACTGTGAGGGACCCAGCATCAGATTTACATGATAAGAAATAACTGCTGTGTTGATATTGATGAGTATTGATCAGATTGAGTGTAAATGATCAGTTATGGATGTAATTTGGAGCCGTAAGAATATTTTGATATATGGAAGTATTGTGATATTACAATACACACAGTATTGATTATTAATAAAAAGTTTAGGAGTAAAGATTGGTGTCTGACAGTGGTTCATTTAGTGTTCTGTTTAAACTCCGACCACTAGAGGGCAGTGTTGATTTAGAGCCCTCTGCTCTGATTGGATAAAAATGTAACTTTTTTAACTCTATAATGTTTTCTGCAGACGATGGCGTGCTTTTATACTGTTCTTGACTGTTTTTTTTTTAGTTTTCTTAAAATGTAATTATAAAATTGCAATATAGTATTCTTAATCATAACCTCCCTAACATTCAACGTATCGTATTGTCAGGTTCATGCCTGATACACAGCCCTAATGTAATTAGGCCCTAATGCAATGCCAATTACTCAGTTCCCATGTCTGGCTCCATTCACCACCACTGTGAACAATAAAACCCGACCCCAACCAATATTCTAAAACTAAATATTTAAGTCTGAGGTTATTTAGGCGTGTGTCCAGCACAGCCCAGCCCTGTTAAAGACATTTATTAAATAAAATCGTCTATAAAAGTTCATTATTAATGTGTTGTGCAGGCTGGAGCAGGAGATCGAGGAGCTGGAGACTGGAGTTCCTGCCAAACCCGCAGGACAGGACACCAGTGTAAGAGTTACTGAGTTCCTTCACACACATGAGTTTAGTGATAAGAGGATATTAACACTAACAGACAGATAATCAGTCATATTTACTGAACTGGACACAGTGCTGAGACCGGACAATATTCTCTGTTCTTTTTCAGACTCCAGACGGTCCTGGGAAAGGTATGAATCAGACATTTCACCAACAACCTCAGTCCTTATCAAGGCTAATGTTCACTATATGGACAAAAGTATTGGGACACCTGCTCATTTAGTGTTTCGTCTGAAATTAAGGATATTAAAAAGAGCTGATCCTGCTTTTGTTGGAGTAACTGTCTCTACTGTCCAGAGAAGAAGACTTTCTACTAGATTTTGGAGGAGCATTGCTGTGAGGATTTGATTGCATTC
This sequence comes from Salminus brasiliensis, assembly GCF_030463535.1. Lineage (NCBI taxonomy): Eukaryota > Metazoa > Chordata > Actinopteri > Characiformes > Bryconidae > Salminus > Salminus brasiliensis. The sequence goes on from NC_132888.1 coordinate 990,220, forward strand.
AGTGATAAGAGTGTTAGTGAGGTCAGGATGTTGGATGATGATGATCACCACCCCACCTCATCATCCTTACCTCATTCCATCCAAAAGTACTGGATGGAGCTCTACCACCATCATTCCAGAGAACACAGTTCTTCCACTGCTCCACAGCTCCTCAATGCTGGGGGGCTTTATACCCCTCTAGGCCACGCCTGGCATTAGGCAGCATGGAGCCAATAGGTTCATGATGTTGATCTGCTCCAGAGAGTCCTATTCTATTGGCAGTACTTCTTCTCTACAGGGACTAGACAAGCTGTGTGTGTTTATCAGTGTGAGCAATGAGTGCAGGTTAAAGTAGCATGTAGAAGAGGTGTCCACAAACATTTGGACATGTAGTGTAGCTCAGTTGGACTGTGATTGTTCACTGTGCTCTCTCTGGTCTGTGCTCTGCTCTGTAGTGGAGAACGGCGTTCATCAGCCCAGTCCCAAGAAGGCAGTGACTGGCATTGAGGCCAAGCTGCAGTGCACCAGTCCGGATGCTGCCATCGAAAACGCCAGCGCCGAGCATCCGGTTACCATGGTGTTCATGGGATACAAGAATGTGGAGGACGAGGCGGAGACCAAGAAGGCCCTGGGCATCGAGGACACGGTGAAGGCTGAGTTCGTGGTCATTGAAGACGGAGAGAGCAAGGGAGCAACGGAGGGAGCCAAGGAGGAGCAGGCACCTCTGAACGGCACCACAGCCAGCCCCGAGAAGAACCCAGAGGAGGCCAAGAAGGAGGAGGCGAAAGAGGAGGAGGCCAAGAAGGAGAAGCAGCCGTGCAAGTGCTGCACCGTCATGTGAGCTTTAGCTTCAGCTCCGTGCTTCAGACTCTCGAACCCAACAGAATACAACCCCAACAGCAACAACGACAGAAAAGCCCGTACAGTACAGTACTGAGCAAAGGTCTCGGGGCGGCTGAGAAAATAGCCCAAAGCTGTTAATCTCCTCAGTAAGTGTGTAACGTTTACCCAACATCGCAATAAACACAAAAAGACTCAACTAGAATTTACATTAAATAAATGTAAGAAATAAAAATCAATAACATAAAAATACTGTAGACAAATAATAAAATAAATAAAACATAATACAGTATAAAAGTGACCAATCAAGTCTTACCTTCTGACCAGTCAGGACCAAAACTTCTCACCAATCATGGCCATGATTCTGACCAATCATGGATTAATCACAGGTGAACTTGGGACCAATCAGGTCCAACCTTCTGACTGATCAGAGCTGAGCTTCTGACCAATCAGGGTTAAACCTCTGAACAATCAGAGATGAGCTTATGGCCAGCCAGTGATGACCTTCTGACCAATCATAGCCAAGCTTATGGCCAGCCAGTGCTGAACTTATGGCCAGCCAGTGCTGAGCTTCTGACCAATCAGAGATGACCTTCTTACCAGTAAGTGATGACCTTCTGACCAATCAGAGCCAAGCTTCTGACCAATCAGTGCTGAGCTTATGGCCAGCCAGTGATGACCTTCTGACCAATCATAGCCAAGCTTATGGCCAGCCAGTGCTGAACTTATGGCCAGCCAGTGCTGAGCTTCTGACCAATCAGAGATGACCTTCTTACCAGTAAGTGATGACCTTCTGACCAATCAGAGCCAAGCTTATGGCCAATCAGGCCCAACCTTCTGACCAATCAGTGCTGAGCTTATGGCCAGCCAGTGCTGAGCTTCTGACCAATCAGGGCCGAACTTCTGACCAATCAGAGGTGACCTTCTTACCAGTAAGTGATGACCTACTCACCAATCAGAACCGAGCCTATGGCCAATCAGAGCTGAGCTTCTCACTGATCAGGGCTAAAAATCTGACCAGTCATAGATGACCTTCTTTCCAGCCAAGATTCTGACCAGTTAGTGATGACTTGACCAATCAGTGCTGAGCTTCTGACCAATCAGGGATAAACTTCTGACCAATCAGTGCTGAGCTTCTGACCAATCAGAGATTACCTTCTTACCAGTAAGTGATGACCTTCTGACCGATCAGAGCCGAGCTTCTAACCAATCAGAGCCGAGCTTCTGACCAATCAGAGATGAACTTCTGACCTGTCAGGGGTGATCTTTGATCAGGCTTTGATGTTTGATGGTTCTGCTAAGTTTGACACATGAACCCGACCAAAGTCGAGTCAAAGTTGTGGAACCCGACCAGAGTGTCAAATTCACCCTGTCCATCAAAATCAGCCAGAAATCAGCCTGGACCAAAACTTCATCATTCTTCTGGACCACACTGGGCTTGGACCACATGGCCTGATCTCTGCCACTGCTGTCGTATAACGAGCGATTTTTTTCAAGAGCAAATTCTTTAATGATTTTTAATAATTTTTAAATAATTCAAATGATTTTTAAAGGATTTTTATTGGGGTTTTTTTCAGTGTTTTTTATATAAATTAATTTCTTATTGACAGAATTGCAGACAGATCAGAAGTGATCAAACTAACATACAATAAAATCAGTTTAGTAATATGAGCTAACATTTGATCAGCTGGTCAGCTGTTATTATAATAATAAAAATAATAATAGAGGTAAACACTCACTGTCCAGATAAACAGCTTCACCGCCGTTTCCTCAGGTGACCTCAGACTTTTACACTGACCTGTATGTCCTGCACAGTGACCTCACCGGTGACCTTAACCCTCGCAGTGTCAGCCTGAGTCTGGCTGCAGGTGAACCGGACTCAGACGGACCCTGTATGGGTTCACTCGGCGCTGGTGATTTCACTGTGTGTATATAATACAAATCGCTGTCCAGTATGTATTTCTTTTTTATTTCTATTAATATTTTTCTATATTTCTGTCTTGACATTTCTATATATATATATATAAACATATATTTTCATTATGTATCTTATGATGTTCAGTACTCGTGGATGGACAGAAAAAAAAAGCAGCAGGTTCCACCCGATTGGACGGCTTTTAGTGGCGTTTCACCTGTCTTACTGTAACACAACGTGAAGGACACACTTTACAGCATCTCTATGAATATTTAGCTATTTATCTCTCTCATAGTAGTGTTTCTAAAATATGACTTTATTGATTAAATGAAATTATTATATTGACATATGACAAAGTTATGCTTTTATAATATACAGTATGTATCGTGTTTGGTTTTCCTTTGATGTTTCGATCATCTCAGACCACTGTGAGGACAGGTACAGTACATATACTGTAGTTCACTCTCGCCCATCATGGTAGAGCAAAATTAGTGTAAATAAACTCGATGTATTTATGACTGTTCCTGCTGCGAGAGGACACGCTTTGTCCAGGGAGACGACAACAAAAGGCCCTTCATGGTTTTAACACTATTGCTAAGTACCACATCCAAGCCCCGCCCACTAATGGACTGTTGTGGATACTGTTGTGAGATCAGACTCTCCTATACGAACTTCACCGGCGTTCTGTAAAGCCTGTCTGACCTCACAGCGGTACCCATGAAAATACAGTGGGATGATCCATTCCTAAGTCCAGTGCTAAGTAGCACATTCAAGCTCCGCCCACTAATGTACTGTTGTGGCTATGCCGTTGTGAGGTGTCTAACCTAGCAACACACAAGACCAGTCCTAATTCAAGCTTTCATCTTCTGCATTTCAGTTTGATCAACAATCCACACTGAGCTGATCCTCAAAACCATCAGTAAATGAGCTGCAGCTGAAACTGAGGTTCAGTCTGTAGCTCCGCCCCCTCAATCTGTTTACTGTTTATTCCCATCTGCAGGTTAGAGCACCTCTGTCACATGAGGGGAGGCCTTCCTATTCTCAGACTTCCTGACTATGGAGGGTTGTGGTGTTGACGGGATTTGAACGTATGACGTAATCAGAACTGGGGTTTTATGGAGAGGAATTTTACAGCTCTAGACCGGCCCTACGGTCTAACTGCTGCTCATTAAGCGTGAGGAGGTCCTCATAAGATCAGATCCCAGCAAGGCCTCAGAACTCAGCGCATCCCAGTCTGAGGAGGTCATGTGATAGGGGGCGCTCTAACCTGCAGATGGGAATAAACAGTAAACAGATTGAGGGGGCGGAGCTACAGACCAAACCTCAGTTTCAGCTGCAGCTCATTTACTGATGGTTTTGAGGATCAGCTCAGAGTGGATTGTTGATCAAACTGAGATGCAGAAGATAAAAATGTGAGTTAGGAGAATTTTAGACTGAACTGAGGTGAGTTCACTCAGAAACGCTCTATAAATTGGCTGCATAATTAATAATTATAATAACAGATATTGCTTATTTTTGTGCTGTAAATGATTGGAGTTCTGGTTTTAGAGTTATGAGATTGTGCTGATTCTTGGTTACCTAATATTATGTATAAAATTCGGTAAGTGGGTTACTATCTACTATCTCCATCCCTTAATTATCAAATTATAATTAATATTATTATCCATTCATTTGATAAAGTAATACTGTTTTTCTGTTTACATTCATTTTAATCACCTTTCTCATCTCCACCCCCTAGAAAATGCTTTATCCTCCTTGAGACCAGTTAAGGTGCCTCACCCTCGCAGGACTGTGCTGCTGTAGCTAACTGAAACAGGGCAGGTGGGAACCGTCAGCACCCCTCATCAGGCCGGGCTCGGTTTGGGAGGGGGACGCCTGTAACCACAGATTCACACAAGTAGACTGTGTGTTGGGTTTGCGTTTTCCACAATCCTGCCTCACAACAGTTGCTACGACTGAGCACACTAGTGGGCGGAGCCGAGAGAGGTCAGTTAGTCCTTAATTGGGACCAAATGTAAGCAGAGAGGACCGGTTCTGTTCTGCCAGCAAGCAAAGCTCATCCCCCCGATTCTACAAACACTCCTGCTCTGAAACGTCCGTCTCCCCTAAAAATGAGGCCTGAACCCGCGTCTCTCGCCAGCGCCTGGGCAGCGGCTCGCTGGGTGGAGTAGTGTGTGTGTGTGTGTGTGTGTGTGTGTGTGTGTGTGTGTGTGTGTGATGTACAGTGCTTACAGTTCCTGTATGTTTTGTACTGTGTGTGTGTATGTGTGTGTATGTGTGTATGTGTGTGTATGTGTGTATGTGTGTGTGTGTGTGTGTGTTTTTAATTTTCTGGCCAAAACAAAACAAACAGATTGTACACCACTCTCTGACCGATCACCTGGATCACCACTTCATCGCTGTCTGAGTTCTGAGTTCTGATCGGACCGGACCGGGCCGGACTTCATGTCTCTGTGCTGTTTGAGTTATGGGTGGTGTCTGTGTGGGACAGTAGGCTGCGTCCTGTCATGCGTTCTAGGTGCTTTGTTGGTCTGACCAGTGCCTGTTATGGTCCAAGTGTTTGATTCAGGAATATCACAAATAAACACAATGTTTCTTTACTATGGATGAAGATCAGACTGCTGCTTCCGCCTCCTTCAGCCACGACTCGCACAGCTCACACACACCTGCACTGTGAACACGCAGCGAACCGACAATGTGTGTTAATGAATAAATAAATAAAATCATTTCATTACTATAATAATGATTAAACATATGTAGTCCAGCTGTACCTTGTGATACAATTTTAAATGATAATAAAATAATAATTATTATTAATATTATTGTTATTATTGTCATCCAATTTAGGTGGAAGATTTTCACCCCACAGTTTTCAAGATATTGACCTCATACCACCTTCAGATTAATTATAACATTAGAATTAATATTATAAAGTATAATATTACACATTTTATAAGGCAACTGATATTTTTTAGAGAAAGAAATGTGTGTAAATATCATTTTACCACCTAATATTCATTAGAAACATGAATAGGGAATATGATAGACTCACAAATCTCTGCATAATTAAGCAGTTAAAGCATAAACAGACTCAGAGCGGGAGTTTAGGGAGTTTGGGGGGGGGGGGTTGGAGGGAAACGCTCGGTTCTAGATAACCTTACCCAGTCAGAACTCTTCACAGGGGTGGTGACAATACAACAAGACAAGCATACTCACCATTAATCCCAAACACACACACACACACACACACACACACAGTGACAGTGAGCACACATGCCCGGAGCGCTGGGTGTCCATCGCTGCGTCGCCCCGAGAGCAGAGAGGGTGAAGGGCGGTGGGCAGGATGCCACTGTTGGGCCCTTGAGCAAAGCCCTTCACCCTCTCTGCTCTCCAGACTGCGCTGCAGTGTTGGCTGCCCACCGCTCCGGGCAAATGTGCTCACAGTCAGTGTGTGTGTGTGTGTGTGTGTGTGTGTTCAAGACAGAGGCCAAATTCCATCATTAACCAACATTACCAGTGAATATGGTTGTTTTTAATAATTTTGGATTTTTAAAATACACTTCGGCCCAAATCTTCTCTGAATGTTAGTAAAACAGTGTCTCTCTATTTTTGCTAAAAAAAAAATAGCAAAAATAGACCGAGACTTTGAGGAGTATCGTGAATAAAAACCGCAGCTCGGTATCGCGCATCGGAGCTCTGCTGAAGTTTCGTCCAAACTTTCTCAGACCGCCTTTTAAGACTGACAGTGAAATGCTCCAATCGCGCACCTGGAACGTCTGTAAACTCCCGCCTACGTCCGGCTCTCAGCCAATTACAGAGCGCCGTGGCACGCGCCGCCATTTTGTGAGTCTATAAGAGCCTCCGGCTCGCTGTGGCGCGGCTACGCGGACTGTGGTTGTGTGTAGTGCCATGGACGGGTAAGTTCCTGAGAGGAAAAACAGCTTTCCCGACTCTAATATGTGTGAAAACAGTCTTATTTTAGTTGTTTGAACATTTATCTCACTCGATAAACCGCTTAAGTCGAAGTATGAGCGTATAAATCGACTCTAATGTGAAGTTTTATCCGGGGCGGTCTCGCTGGCGGACGGTTAGCTTGGCTGGTTAGCTAGGTAGCAACATGTCCGCAAAGTTGTGGCTCCGCGACCTGTTGCAGGTGAGGAGTTTGTATCTGAAGGGGGGCACTAGGATGACCACAGGTGGTGTTGAACTGCGCCTAAGATGTAGAGGATGTGGAGCGGTTCGGTTCGTTTGCCGGGAGACGGTGCTGCCGCCGATAAAGCGAGGCTGGAGCGGCTTCCTCGCTCCTCTCACCCGGGGCAGCGGCTCCGGTCCGCGGGCTGCAGCTGCAGCGCCTGCGCCGTTTCCGCCGGGGCGGATAACTTTTCCTCTGGATAATAAAGCAGCTTAAGTTATTTCACAGGACTCAGGGTTTCTGTCCAGCACTTATTTTACCTGGTTCTGTAATTTTAGTTAAAAATGTAACACAAACAACATGATTTGAGGGGCCCAGGAAGTGCGGTCCCTTGATTTGAGGGGTCCAGGAAGTGCGTCCCCTTGATTTGAGGGGTCCAGGAAGTGCGGTCCCTTGATTTGAGGGGCCCAGGAAGTGCGTCCCCTTGATTTGAGGGGCCCAGGAAGTGCGGTCCCTTGATTTGAGGGGTCCAGGAAGTGCGTCCCCTTGATTTGAGGGGTCCAGGAAGTGCGGTCCCTTGATTTGAGGGGCCCAGGAAGTGCGTCCCCTTGATTTGAGGGGTTCAAGGAGTGCGGTCCCTTGATTTTAGGGGCCCAGGAAGTGCGGTCCCTTGATTTGAGGGGTCCAGGAAGTGCGTCCCCTTGATTTGAGGGGTCCAGGAAGTGCGTCCCCTTGATTTGAGGGGTCCAGGAAGTGCGTCCCCTTGATTTGAGGGGTCCAGGAAGTGCGTCCCCTTGATTTGAGGGGTCCAGGAAGTGCGTCCCCTTGATTTGAGGGGTCCAGGAAGTGCGTCCCCTTGATTTGAGGGGTCCAGGAAGTGCGTCCCCTTGATTTGAGGGGTCCAGGAAGTGCGTCCCCTTGATTTGAGGGGCCCAGGAAGTGCGTTCCCTTGATTTGAGGGGCCCAGGAAGTGCGTTCCCTTGATTTGAGGGGCCCAGGAAGTGCGTCCCCTTGATTTGAGGGGCCCAGGGAGTGCGTCCCCATTGATTTGAGGGGCCCAGGGAGTGCGTCCCCTCGATTTGAGGGGCCCAGGGAGTGCGTCCCCTCGATTTGAGGGGCCCAGGGAGTGCGTCCCCTCGATTTGAGGGGCCCAGGGAGTGCGTCCCCTCGATTTGAGGGGCCCAGGGAGTGCGTCCCCTCGATTTGAGGGGCCCAGGAAGTGCGTCCCCTCGATTTGAGGGGCCCAGGGAGTGCGGTCCCTCGATTTGAGGGGCCCAGGAAGTGCGTCCCCTCGATTTGAGGGGGCCGAGGCAGCTCCTTCCCTTCAGGGTCTCAGTAATTTCCTCCCTTGGTTCCAAGGTAATCCAATCAGGGCCTTGAGTCCAGTTTCCAGTCCTGGGTTCTGTTCTGGCTGGAAGTTCAGGGAACAGGTAATGTGATTGATCAGGTGTCTCACCTACCAGTGATCACCAGGTCCAGCACTGGAGACTGGATTGGAGGTCCGGATGAGGGCCCGTGTGGGTACTGTGGTTTACTGGAGGTCTGGCTGAGCTGTAGTACGGGTCACGTTTCAGGGTCGGGGGGGGGGGGGGGAGTGTAATGCCGCCCGTCTCCAGTCCGGTTGGGTCGGGTTTAAAATGCCATGCGTGCCTTCTTCACTTACCTGAACGCCTCCTGTGTTTCTCTCTGCAGACGTTTGGAGGCGGATTTGTATCCTCTGGGATCCGGCTACGCCAGTGAAATAGAGTAAGCCTTACCTGTGCACACACCTGCCGTCGCTTCAGGGTCCGTATCCTTCAGGGGTGGGCAGTGGTGATGGTTTAGTGACCAGTCATGGGGTTTAGCGTGGGGCACTATATACTAGTTAAGTGAACATCAGCACCACCACAAGCATTGCTCACCTTGTACACTAAATGGGCAAAAGTATTGGGACACCTGCTCATTCAGTGTTTCTGCTGAAATCAGGGATATTAAAGAGTTTCTCCTGCTTCTGTTGGAGTAACTGTCTCTACTGTCCAGAGAAGAAGACTATCTACTAGATTCTGGAGGAGGAACATTGCTGTGAGGATTTGATTGCTTTATCAAGAGCTTTAGTTAGGATGTTGGAGGAGGATAATGATGATGATGATGATGATCACCACCACCCAATAATCCCCAACTCATCCCATCCAAAAGTACTGGATGGAGCTCAATGCTGGGGGGCTTTATACCCCTCTAGCCCACGCCTGGCATTAGGCTCATGATGTTGATCTGCTCCAGAGAGTCCTATTCTATTGGCAGTACTTCTTCTCTACAGGGACTAGACAAGCTGTTGTGGTGCAACTTGAAGAAGTCAAATAGTCAATAAGAGATGTTTACCATGACTGAGCTGGTGTCCCAATACTTTTGTCAGTATAGTTTTAGCCCGTTTCTTAAGTATGACTCTGTTTCTTTGGATTGTGAAAGTTTCTAACCAAGCAGTGACTTCTGTTTTTCAGCAGCGTCCATGATATTACAGTTGGCACAAAGGTATGTCCCCCTCCTCCCTCCTTTCATTTAATTCCTTGTGTTACTGACCGGTCATGTGCGGACCTGCCTCAGCGAAGCATGCCCTCGTCTGCGTGCGTCTGATGGTTGTGAAACTCACTCCTGACTCGGACCCTGCAGGTTTAATGGTTTGCTGAGGTTGGTCTTCATGGTGGGGTGGGGGGTTTAGGACGAGGGCACGTTGTGGTGGTGACTGCTTTTCCGCCTCCTGCTGATCCTGAGACTTCAGTTCTGGTCGAAGGTCAATCAGATAGACCAGAGCTGTAAACACTTCAGTCGTGTAATGATTCAGTGAGGGCGAAGCTGAGAAAGACGAGCCAGTACTTGAGCCTGGTTTGGTGGAGCCTGTTTATCCCTATAGGTGCATTTAGTCAATGTCCCAAAACTTATGTCTCCAAAACAGCAAATTTAAATGAGAAGGAAACCTTAACTTTGAGTGGAAGTCGATGTAAAGGTTTTATTCAGTCATTTTTTAATGCGTTTCTGTGCATTATTTCTTTATGATGATTAGATGCAGTTTTAGACTCATTTTAAGGGTGAAGGTAAAGGGGCTCTGATCGGTCACTGTATGGGTCCTGCATTTGACCCATCTGTGATAGTGACCACACGCTCACTAGTGAACTAGGGGCAGCCGATGAACGATGTGCAGCCAGCTCCAGCGCCCGGGGAGCAGAGAGGGTGAAGGGCTTGCTCAAGGGCCCAACAGTGGCAGCTTGCCGAGCACAGGAATCGAACCCACAACCCTGAGCTCTAACTGCTGAGCCACCACTGCCCCGCAAATGCAGTCCTCCACTACCAGACATTTTGCAGTTGAGATTCCCACATGTGAGGAATTTGCATGGGTCAACACATCCAGCAAGTGCAGTGGCTGAGCCTCGCCCTTCATCTTCTTGAGTATGTGTCCAGAAGCTTGAGCCTGGAGTAGGGTATACCCCATTCTTCATGCAGATCTGCTCGAGCCCAGTCATACTGGATGGTGAGCGTCTGTGAACTACCATTGGTTCAGTTCCAGATCTCTAGATTTTAATGGGGGTCTGAGCTACATTCATTTCCCCCTACAACGTTACCTCCCTCCTGTTCAGGGTTTCCTCTCTCTGAACAGCCCGATCGGGATTCATGCCACATTTTTAATGTCAATCCAACTCTACAGTGGTCAGAAATGTCCAAAAAGACTTTATAAATATGTTAATATTTATCATATAATTCAGAACACTTTACAAATGTCTAAATTAAATTAAATTAATGGCGCCCTATTGCGTGCACGTTGGTATAGGCGAGTGAGTCTTTTACCACAGTGTCTTCAGTCTTGCCACTCGAGCTATAAAGTCCTGTTTTTTGGAGTGTTGCAAAGACCGTTCAGTCAACAGGTTCTCCCATCTTTATGTAGGACTACTGGAGCTCTGAACATTTGGTTCTTTATTTTCCAGGCAGGGCTTTGTAGGTGTGCCCAATGTGATCACAGTTGAGTTTATGATGCTCAGTTTTTAATGTTTAGTCTTTGGGTTTATTATAGGGCAGAAAGCTCTATAATAGCCCCAGCATATGATCAGTGCTGTGTGTTTATTTGAACCATAAAGAAGCAAAAGACTGACCGAAGTCTGAAACATAAGGGCTTAATGGGTCGCCACTGCTTGTTGCTGTGCTGTTCGTGCAGTTACGACATGCTGGTGATTCAGTAATTGGTCTAAATCTGCCTTTGTATGATGTCTGCAGCGCTCAACGTACCTCTGTTGACCACAGCATACTCAGGGAAACATGATGTAATTTGTTGCTGTCGTCATCAGCGGTCATTTTGTCCACCACTGCTTTAAAAAGCGCAATGATTTCCCAGTACGGTGGACATGCACACGTCTGGAGGAGCGATCAATACTAGCCGATGGCCTTGGCGGCTGTTAAAGCCGTTAAAGCCCCGTCTGGAATGTCTGAGGTTACATTCCTGTTCCTCCAGCCCTGTGATTCAACATCAGCTCAGCAGTTTGTGATTCATCACAGGATGTAAACAAACCACCACCTGCAAACCTTCAGCTCTTACAGGCTGGTGTAGGAAACTGAAATGAGCTCGGTCAGCCCCACCATGCTTCTTGGTGACCTTTTAAAACTCTCAGGCTGATGGTGGGACGGAGCTTGGGTGTGTATCGGTCAGTGAAGTGTAATATTTGTATTTGTAATTGCATTAAACATAATTTCACTCGTTAGATATTCTGCTCTGTGGGGACACCATAAATGCGTTAACCCGCATCCCTGTCTGTAAACTTATGTCAGTACTGGTGTTGCAGCTTCTGGCTACTGAGAGAACTGATAGAATTTAATGTAATTCTCATAAATATCTCAGTATGTGGGCTTTCAGATGGGGGAATTATTGGTTGGGTAACCGCTTTCATAATTAAAATTTAGTATTAAATTAACAGTTTTTTTGCAAGTTAGTATTAAAGGTAGTCGTGTTAATGAAGGTGATCTGTTGGGGTTTATAAAAAAATAAGCATCAAGTCTTTAGGTTGGAAAGTTCACATGACTGGTAAAGTTAATAATTACACATTCAAATCATGTTTATTGTCGCATCACATGACGGGTGTTAAAGGTGAGTGAGTAGTATAAACACTAGTAAAAGCATAGAAATACTGAATATTTACACCAACTAATGCAATACATACACATTATACACACTATCTACAAAATCACACTGGTTTAAACACTTAAATGTACAGCTTTTATATTATCATATATATTATTAAGACCCTGGATGGGCGTTTTCAGGTGTAGTGTGGGTGGGGAGAAGTCTTTATGGGTGCATTGTGACTGAGCCTAGCAGTTCCAGTAAGTGCAGGGTGCAGAGTGTTAACATGGGGTGGAGGTGTAATGATGCAGATGAGGGGAGTGAGTTTCAAAGTGTAAAGCTTATGTAATTTATATATTTATTATGTATATTTGTTTTATAATAAAAAATCTCTACATTATTTAGAGAAGACACTGGATGAGTGTGCTTAGCAGTTCCAGTAAGTGCAGGGTGCGGCGTGTTAATATGGGGTGGAGGTGTAATGATGCAGATGAGGGGTGAAGTCAGCAGGTTTATTACAGTAAAAAAAAATCAAGTCAGTTTCAAAGTGTGAAACTTATTATATAATTCTACACCCATAATCTCACACCTTTGAGTGATTTGCCCTAGCATGTATGTTGATCAGTTACACTGTAGCTGTTAACCGGGCCAGTGCACCCCCTAGTGGTTGCAAATTCAGATCACTTTCAGACTGCTGGTAAAATTCTTTTGAAGGTGATTTTCAGCCCTGATGCTGTTTGTTCTGATTGGACTGTTTTCTGACATTTCTTAATCACACAGTTCAGGGCTGTAGGTGTTAACTAGACAGGAAATATTACTGCTTAGGTTTACCATCCAAGTTAAAGATCTGCTTTACAATAGGAATGAGGCTGTTTTGGGGAATTTTAGGCAACCAGCACAACTGAGATGAGCAATTTGGCAATATCCTTTAAAGGCTTGAGCCTGTTGGGTTATCTTAAGCTCCTCATAAAGACATTGTTTTTTATTTATTTAATTGATTAAACTTCAATAATGGAGAGAAAGTACTTTGTTGACATGATTGTTAAATCTGATTATAGAAAGTAAATAGTGGTCAGATTAAATATGGTTAGGCAGCTATATAGTAGATATAGTAGTTCAGTACCCTGATTGTGTGGATGATGCTCTTCTGCTGTCCCCTTATCCTGGTCTCAGGGGTCCACAGCCTATTCAAACACTGGGCACAAAGCAGGAATGCACCCTGGACTGGTTGTCAGTCCATCACAGGACTGTTTGGGCTATGATATTTGGTCATGTCGTAATACACAAAGCTTTTCTGAGCATATCGAGGGTATCGGTGCTTGAGCGCTGATCATTTGCATGTTTCATAATGAGCAGTGTAGTTGGACTGGTTTCTGTGGTTGATGTGCAGCACGTTTTTAAATGGAAATCACTACTCAGAACGGGACAGAATTTAAATAGTTTAAGAATCTGTGGCTGCTGATGCTGCTCTGTCTGATCATGTATGTCATAATTAATATTGAGATAAATATATATCGCCCAGCCCTACAACCTGATATTACTAAAGAAGTCCCTGAAGAAACAGCTTTTGCTCACATGATGGTTTTCTGGGTCCGTTGCTGACTGTTCAGTAGTGAGCCACATATGGATAAGCTGTCCTCATGGTTTTTAGACTTCATGGAGGCGCTTTAGCCCCCAGGCCTTCGTTTGTGACCGTGCTCAGCAGTGTAGAAACACAGGAAGGAAACGCTCAGAGGCTGGATGACTTGCTCGAAACAATGGGGCGTCTCCAACAAGAATAGACAGGAGTATCTCAGCATGCGGCGAAACACGATTCAGCTCGGAGGAATGTGAGGACGTTGCCCCCCCCCCCCCCTTCTTATTATTTTTTTTAAACTGATGAAGGAAACCAGAACCACAGCGCCCACGTCACCGTCCAGCCTGCCTTCCCTCTTCCTCCCCGTGTGTTTTCCCTCGCTCTGTACAGCTCCAGCTGTGTTTTTGCTTTCAGATAGTGGCCGGCTTCCTCCCTCTTGAACCTGCAATCAGAGTGGAGGATCAGGAGGGGATTGTGCAGATGGCTTCCAGGGTGTGGTGGCGTTATGGCGGAGTATCGCTCTAATATTTGGTGCCAATACTTTTATAGGTATTTGGAGCTTGGTGCTGATCCTGATCTCTGCTCTTAGCTGTGCGTGTCGGTCTGTTAGAACTGATTTGGTAGAATTACAAGGCAAATAAAAACAAACAGTACATTAAACCGTAAATAAAAACTACAGTGTAGCAGATCATGGTACAAAAGCATGAGCTTATTACTTTTGAGTATTTTACATGCTACAGAAGTTTTGGAACATGGCTCATGTTTATCTGCTCGAGTCAAGTTCTATTGGATGTAAAAAGCAGTGTAAATCATTAATAACTAATAACACTCCTACAGAAAGTGGTGGTGGTTCTCCATCACAGTGTTAATCATTAGAACATCTCCAAAGTTCTCCTCATGGAGTCTAGTGTTATTTAGAGTCCTCCTATCAACACCTGGTTTGGTGGTAAATCAGGGCTTAATGATGGTGAATCAGGTGAGCTGCTGCTGCTGCTGCTGATGGAGTTGAACACATCCTCCACACTGTGCTGGCTGGACTGGGGGGCGTCCAGGAGAACCCTGGAGGAACCGAGCTCTGTTCTTCAGACTAGCTCACCAACAAGATCTCACTACTTTCTTTCTTCAGAATGAGAAGCTCTTGTTTCTCCTTTTTACTGGATTTATGTTCAGCTGCTTTATCTGTTCTGATGAGATCTGGAGCTTCTACAGTAGAACCCTCTCACTGCTGAATAATAATGGTTAGGGGGCTCTAACATCTGTACAGTTCTGGTGGACAGATGTTTAATTGATTTCTGACCTCACAACTCAACTATTTGTTCAGAATGGTGTTGTTTCCATATATAGACTCAGCGGTGAGTTATTGTAAAACGTAAACACGTTTACCTGCAGCCCTGAGGGTGAAGCCAGGAATATGCAGTATCCATGATCTGGGCTCCTGAAATGGGAGGGAAAGGCCAGTCAGAAGTCCAGTGCTCTAACAATGCTGTCCTTTGGGCTGGAACAGAACGCACATTGTGGCTCTGGAGAGTAAAGGGCTTTAGTTTATCCAGGGCATGTGACCACTCCAGCAGACTCTCTCCATCTTGAAGTGGTTTATTAAGAGACTGATGCTGAATGATTAGCTCTCTAAGCGAGCGGCCGCAGCTTTGGCTTCGAGTGACTGGCTTTGTTGCGTACGGATGGACACAGCTGCCTCTGTGTCCCCCTACTGTTAACTCATAGCGAGACCGCCACAGAGAACATGCAGCTTAGTGAGCGGTTTGTAGGTGCGCTATAAAGGCCTGTTTTACAGTGGAAATAAATGGTGTGATATTTAATAAATGTCTAAATGGTTTCCACAATTAAAAGGTTTCTTTTATTACGGAGATAAGTGTATTCACACTTGTTTTAAGGACAAACAGTGGCAACTTGGCTCACCCAAGTGAACCCAACACACTAATCACGAGTTACCACTGCCCAAATTTAGGGTCATGTGACTTAGCCCCCCCCCCCCCTTATGTTCCTCCAGGACTGCATGTTTATGGCAGATGATTTTTATTTTTGATTAATATTGATCTTGGAGATGGGCATAATTTCTTATAGTTCAATAAAATATATTGAAATGCCTTTTTGAGTGTTGATGGTCAGTACTGGGAAACTGCACGATTAATTAGTGTAATTAGTCCTGTGTGGGAGTTTGGATGGTAAAATCTGCTGGTGAATTTAGTTTCATGACAAAATATTGATATTGATCTCAAAGCCAAAATATAGAATTTGCCACATTCCTGGACATTAATTTTTAGGAGCAAACTATTCTAACAGGGCATTTTCATGTCTCAATTTCTGCTAATGTACACATCTTGGCTTCAAAACAAAACTCATAATAAATGAGCCTTAACTATGCGATGTTTGCCTCAGCATTTATTGAATTATTAATTTTATTATTATTATTTAGTTTAATGAGCTTCACCTGTTTATTGGGAGTGGTTCCTGCTCGTGTTCTGGTTCTGTAGGGCTGGTTTTGTTCTAGCTGGCTGGTCTCTAAGCTCTTACACTGTTTGTGAACTTGGAGGAAATCTCATTTCCTTCTAACCTTGTTTGGTGGTCAGTTTTAAAGCTGCAGCGCAGTTTTCTCGAGGGTGGTTTTAGACCGTATTCGTGTGCATTAAATCTTAGTTTTTTGAAAGCCTGCACTTTATTAAATGAAGAAAACATTTAAATAATGACTACCTGTTTACTGTCACTTAGTGTCATTTACTCATATTTCTATAATTTAGTAAGCAGTGAAGTATCTAAAGGCCATAATTAATTTAAATGTGTAGATCCAGTTCTTGATTGGTTGGGTCTCAATTGACTGACAGTAAAGTCTTTGTTCTTTTAAAGGGAAGTTGATAGTTCTCTGCATAACTCTGGGGTTGGGATGGACCTTTAGAGAGAGTATTTGGTGTGCAGTGGCTCCGGGTGGGTTTTTCGTTTCTCTGTCGTGCCCTGCATGTAATTTTAAGGATCTGTAATCGCACATTTTTAAACTTCTGAGGGAGCTTATAACCACTAGCTGCTCAAAAGAGGCTCGGCCTGGATCTCTGTAAAGCGGCTTTGTGACATTCGTCGTGAAACGCCTTTAGAAATAAATCTGAATTGAATTTGAATTACAGAGCTTCTGTGTTCTGTTTCTGTTCTCCATCGTTGAGTGGGTTTGGATTCTGAAGAAAGTTACCCAGTCAGAATCTGCTCTCATCCTGAACATTTAATTATTCAGAGAACTTTGAAATATTGCTGGCCTGAAGTCAGCGTGTGTAATCGGGTGACACGCTTGCTTCCAGGCCGATAATGAGGGAGTACATCTGTACTGTGTGTTTACTGACCTTCTGGTTTGGTCTGTATTGAGGATTTTCCTGGTCTTTAGAAGTGTGTTGTGTGGTTGGATGCAGGTCAGATCTAGAGCTGGGCAATATGACTATTTAATCGTATCGTGATAAATGTTTATCAGTGATAACAATAAGCTTTTCTAATCATATGGAGGAGACTGTTGGAGCTTAATAAACACTGATCAGCTGCAGGTTTCATTACTAACAGTGTGATTAGACTGGGTTAATTAGATGAAGAGCAGCAGATGTTGAGTAGAAATCACTGTATTCAGTATGGAAGAGGATCTGAATAGTAGTTTATAAGAATTTTTAGTCTGTGGTAAATATCATGTATCGCAAAAAAGTTTATCATGATATAGTATTTTTATCATATCGCCCAGCCCTAGTCAGATCTGCTGAAACGACAAAAAAAACGCTGTTGAGTGTTTGAATTTGAGTCACTTTCCTTACTGAAGTACTGTGATGACACGAGACTCTCTCTCAATCTGAATTTCTCCTTGTCTCCATTTCAGAGGGGATCAGACGAACTCTTTTCCTCCTGCATATCTAACGGACCATATATCATGAGCTCAGGAGCAGGTATGTGCTGGCGTGGGGAAAACACCCTCCAGAACCAGACTCTCTTCCTTGTCTTCAGTCTTTTCTGCACTTTGCACTGCTTATCAACTTTGGCAGTCTTTGATATAGTTGGTCTTTGTCCTTCAGCAAATGGGAATGACAGTAAAAAGTTCAAAGGGGACATCAGGAGCCCAGGCGTTCCATCTAGAGTCATCCACGTTCGCAAGTTGCCCAACGACATAAACGAAGCAGAGGTGATTTCCCTGGGGCTCCCATTCGGCAAAGTGACAAACCTGCTGATGCTCAAGGGGAAGAACCAGGTAAGCGTGTGGTTTCAGTGGTACAAAATGAGTGTGAAGCCCTTTTCACACCAGACTCGTATACGCCTTGGGTCTATTTTTGATGTGTTTTAGTGTTTTTTTTTAGGCAGGAACATGGAAAGATGGAGTATTCCTGCTAAAATTTTAATATAGGCCATTTGCAATGGAAATTATTCTCCCCCACTGCAGATCTCTGCTAGCAAATTGTACAAACTTTCAGCTGGAACAAGTGGTTTCTTCAAATTTATCACAAATACCACTTTTATTGGCAACCACAGTCTCAATTATTCCAGACCCCGGCTTCTGGCAGCGTTCCTGAGGAATCCTCATTGCCCGTATCCTCTAGTGGACTAGTGAGATTTTCTATGGGGTTCAAATAGAGCTGGGCGATATTGGAAAAAAATTATCACGAAATTTAAAGACATTTTTTACAATATACAATATTATCAGTGTTTTGTCATGTAGACACATGCACCAACAGCACACTTTTAAAACTGCTGTCCAAATACTTTCCCATACTGATCACCATAATTCTACTCAAAATATGCTGCACTCAAATAAATAGGGTTGGTTACACGGTTTGTAAGGAAGCGTGCAGATAATCAATATTCTTTAATCAGACAATATCCATGATATATATTTATAAAAGCATATCGTTTACCACAATAACATTTATAACGATACGATAAAAGCCTTTCCAGAATCTTTCAGGACTTCTAAAACCAAGCCTTGGTGGACTTTGAGGTATGTTTGGGATTATGGTCCTGATAGAAGGTACAGTGATACTCAAGCTTCAGCTTCCTCGCATAAGGCCTGATGTAGGATTTCCTGATACCTGATTGGCTCCATCTTGCCCTCCACATACTGCAGGTTTCCAGTGCCAGAAAAAGCAAGGCAGCCCCAGAGCCACGGCCATGCTTCACTGTAGACAGGGTGTTCTGTACAGACGGTGTTAAATAGCCAGTATTGGCCCAGTAGTACACACAGCGGGTCACTCCTAGTGTGAAATGGGCTTAAGTAAGACCAACATACCACTTTCTTCAGAGCTTTCTTCAGTGATCCAAAAGCTAGGCTTTTAAATGCAGCTTATTTTCCACTAGTGAATCTACTTCTGTTGCAAATGAGCCTTCCTGGAGAGAGTTCTGATGGTGGTTCTGCAGGAAAACCACTGGGTCAGCTTTGGTTAAATCTGTTCTGTCTTTGACCTTTCTGTACTCAGGCTTTTCTGGAGATGAACACTGAAGAGTCCGCTCAGACGATGGTCAGCTACTACTCCTCAGTCACCCCCGTCATCCGAAACCACCCGGTCTTCATGCAGTACTCCAATCACAAGGAGCTGAAGACTGACAACTCGCCAAACCAAGTGGTGAGTCGGAGCGAATGACTGGTTCTGGGTTGAGCTCCGTTGGAAGACCAGTCTTTATGAATCTTAAAGCATGTTGCAGCGTGTTGATGGTTGACGTTCTGTCCTGTAGAGGGCGCAGGCAGCACTGCAGGCAGTGAACGCAGTCCAGACGGGCAGCATGTCTCTGAGCAGTGTGGACGGAGGGTCCGGGGCCCAGAGCCCTGTGCTCAGAGTGATTGTGGAGAATCTCTTCTACCCGGTTACTCTGGATGTCCTGCATCAGGTACTTGGTGTGCAGCTGGTAAAGCTGCTGGTAATTTCTACAGTCTTGGCCAATGAATGCAGTGTGAGCAGTCTAGCAATTCTGAGAGCTCTATTGTTTACAGTCTTTCAGTTCAGCAAATTTTTAATGCAGTTATGGAGCAGAATTCACATAGTACAAATGTTAAGATTGGTGGAAATGAAGATTATCTTAACTTTTGTTAAGAATAGTTTAACTTTTTTAATTTTGTAATTTAAAAAATAAATGTTATTTATTGCTCTTTGGGTATAACTAGGACCATGATCTCAATTTCGTTCCACCCCATGTACCACGTGATGCAAATGAGTCTCCTTGAATCCTTGAAATATTCAAATGACTTCTATTCTCAGGTCACATTACACAGGTGTGAAAGTGAGTGGAAAAACTTGGTGTCATCATCCCTCACAGCACTAAAAGGAACACATTTACTAAATAGAAATACTGAATATTTACACTAACATACTACACACACACTATACACACTCTCTGTTTATGATGTTGGTTTACAAACACTGCTTTAAGCAGGTCAATGTACAGGTTTGATAGAATCTGAATGTTCACGTTCTTTACAAAAGACATGGGGATTGGTGGAAATTCAGGTGTAGTGTGGGTGGGGAAAAGTCTTTGTGGGCGCTGTGATTGTACCTGGGGTTTTCTGTAAATAACTGACTGCCTTACACTGGCTGCAGGATGTCAGATGGCATTACTTTAGCAGAATTACTGAAGTTGAGTAGGATTAAAAATATTCAACCATTTAACCTAACTCGATAATTTAGAGGTTTCCTCCATAGTCACGTCTAGCTCTGGTTTACTGACTGATGGTCTGTATGTAATTAGATTTTTCCTGCATTTCTTTTTTTAATGAAAGTTTATACAGTTGCTTTTACTTTATTAAAAGCTGTATAATGCAGCATAAGCCTTCATTACACCTGATCTGCTTAAAGAACCAGTATGGTAATTGGCACAGCCCTGCCATACTGGGGTTATAGCTCTGCATGCTGGAATGTCGATGGCTAGATATTGAGCTGTTTGTTACAGGCCTTTGCAAAGACCAACACTGATGGACTGATGAACAAATGAAATCTGATGTTTTCGTGGTTTTGTAGATATTTTCCAAGTTCGGCACGGTGCTGAAGATCATAACCTTCACCAAAAATAACCAGTTCCAGGCTCTAGTTCAGTATGCAGACGCCATGACCGCCCAGCACGCCAGACTGGTGAGTACTGCAGCAGCTGTTTAATGCAGGAGTGTTTTGCCAGTTGTTGGGAAGATGATGGAAATTACATTTTAGGAATGAAAGTAATGGTTACCAGAATCTCATTTATAACCCTTACCCCATTGTGGTACCTTATCCAAGATGTATTATAATGCAGTTCTAGTGTTTTATACACATACGTGCTCAGATCTGTAATGTAGGCATCTTGTTTTTGCAGTGAAGCAAAAAGGGTAATATTTGGGGTGAGAATTTGCATTACTTGTTAGGCTTATAGTTTCAGTGCAGTGAGTTTGTGTATGATTATTGTTAATCCATCCTTTGTGTCTCAGGCTAAGTGTAGATCAAAAAGTGAGACTGCTCCATTAATATGGGTATTTCATGCATTTTGAGGGATTAAGCACAAATGTCTCATCATATGTGTTTCTAGTCTCTAGATGGACAGAACATCTACAATGCCTGCTGCACCCTGCGCATCGGTTTCTCTAAGCTAACCAGTCTGAACGTCAAGTACAACAACGACAAGAGCAGAGACTACACTCGCCCGGATCTGCCCACGGGTGACAGCCAGCCCGCTCTCGACCCTCAGGCCATGGCTGCCACCGCCTTCAGTAAGAGCTCCCGTAAAACTGGATCAGTGCTGCTCCCAGACTGATGTTTGTGCAAGTAGCCAAGAGGAAAAGTTGATTTCTCGGTTTGCTCTCTTCTGTCTTGCAGCAGCTCCTGGTATAATCTCAGCAGCTCCTTATGCAGGTGCTCATGGGTTCCCCCCTACGTTTGCTATCCAGCAGGCAGCAGGTCAGTCTCCACCTGAACTCTGAACGTTGGAGCTATGAGGCTTCTGTCTTGCACTGTGTAGAAATCTTTAACAGATGTGCTTATGCTTTCTGGCACTATTAGTTATCTATAAACGGCAACACTATACACTATGGTCAAAATTATTGGGACGCCTGCTCATTCATAGTTTCTTCTGCAATCAAGAGTATTAAGAGTTGAGCTACTTTTGTTGGAGTAGCTCTCTACTGTCCAGAGTGGGATGTCTACTGCATTTGATTGCAGTCCGCCTGCAATCCAAAACTTTTGGATTATTGGATGGAGCTCAATCGTTCCAGAGAGCAGCTGCACGGTCATGCAGGGCCAGAAACCACTGTTGGAGATATTAGAAACTCCATTTCATCACAAAGCTAATCCTGCTGTCCTGTATATCCCTCCTCAGGTCTGTCCTTGCCTGGTGTACCTGCTGGAGCTCTGGCTTCTCTGGGAGTCCCCGGTGCTGCCGCCGCTGCTGCTGCTGCGGCCGCCGCTGCCGGGCGCCTTGGCCTGTCTGGCCTCAGTGCTGGAGGACACAGCGTTCTGCTGGTCAGCAACCTCAACCCTGAGGTTAGTGCAATATGAGAATGCACACGTCACAGTATTTTAATTAATTTAATTTAATTAATTTTTAATAGCTTTGGGTATTAAAGCATGCTTTCAGTTTGTGCTGAATTTTTTTTGTCTATTAAAGGGGAAATCCATGCAATTTTAAAGTTCTGCACAGTTTGGATTGCAAGTTAAGGGTTAATTGTGGGGAAACTTGGCAACTGGCAGAATATTGACCGCTTTAGTTACTAAATACAACCTAGCTATACTAAATCTCTGGCATCAGGCAGTGTACTCGTACCTATTTGGTGTATAATATTCTGTGAGGGAGCTTTTAGAGGTTCAGATATCTGCTTCCATTCACCTCCACTGTGAACAGCTCTGACTGGGTAAGGTTCTCTAGAGTGACGTGTTTCACACCAAACCCTCTGAGGTGGAATTCCCCTTTAATTGCAAGCAGTTTTTTGGGGCAACATCCTATTTGTAAAACTGTACACCGCCCATTTCATTCCATGTAGGCTTCCCCATACGTTTAGAGAGGGAGAGAATGGTCTGATGGCTTCTTCTAAGCATTTTAACTCGTCTCAAGTCATCTGAAACAGTTTTTTTTTTTTCATTTATAGACTTTCTTTAGAGCAGTGATTTTTATATTGTCTCTTTGCCTTTTTCTGTATTTCATTGTTAATCTTTTCTCCTCTCTCTTTTTCTTAGTGTTCCTCTAGTGAAAGGCATTTAATTTTAGCGAGTTCTGCTGACTGGAGCGCTACATTTCTTTGTGTATACTGACCTTGTTTTTTTTACTTCCTTTTTTTCCTTGTTTCTCTCCCTCCCCTTCCCCTCCCCTCCATCCCTCTCTCCCTCCTTTGTTGTTTTAATATCTTCATCTGGACTCTCTTTTTGCCAACTGACTGCACGTCCTTTTTACCCCCCTCCAAACTCGACCGATCCCACCACTCTCTCCCCCCCCCCCCTCATTCATTACAATATTGGACTCCACCTGCAACACATTTACCCTCAAACCCACAAACGACGACCAACAAACCCAAACATTCCATTTTTCTGTGCTGGATGTCCTTCTCTTACGTCTCCCTCTCCTCCCCACCCCACCTGCATTTCCATCATGAACAAATATCTCCCACTTCATGATCCTACCACCGTTTTTTCGCCATTGTGGAACTGCCTCGCTGCGGACATGTTCAACCTCCACTCTCCTGCCTCCGATCTTTTTCCTGTCCCTTCCTCCCTCCGCTGCCTTCCTCTGCTGTCTTTAAAGAGCGTTACGCCCCAATGCCTCTTTATTCTTTTCGGTATGTTATCATTGGCATCTTCCTTTTTTAATTACCCTTTTTTGTGTTTTTTCATATTTTAACTGTTCTATCTTTAATATTGAGCCTCATTTTGGTGGGTTTCCATGTGGAGACGGCAACAAGGTGCAGCATTTCAGGCCTTACTGTGTGTTACTGTGTGCAAACTCATTGACCAACAGATTATCAGAGTCATTGTGGGGTTGAACAAGCTTTACAGAACACTGGTAAAAACCCCATCAACTGCGTTATTAATATTCACCCTAATGAGAGACTGTAGCTCCGCCTCCTCAGTGTATATCACAATACCTACATTTAGAGCGTTATTAATATTCACCCTAATGAGAGACTGTAGCTCCGCCTCCTCGGTGTATATCACAATACCTACATTTAGAGCGTTATTAATATTCACCCTAATGAGAGACTGTAGCTCCGCCTCCTCGGTGTATATCACAATACCTACATTTAGAGCGTTATTAATATTCACCCTAATGAGAGACTGTAGCTCCGCCTCCTCGGTGTATATCACAATACCTACATTTAGAGCGTTATTAATATTCACCCTAATGAGAGACTGTAGCTCCGCCTCCTCGGTGTATATCACAATACCTACATTTAGAGCGTTATTAATATTCACCCTAATGAGAGACTGTAGCTCCGCCTCCTCAGTGTATATCACAATACCTACATTTAGAGCGTTATTAATATTCACCCTAATGAGAGACTGTAGCTCCGCCTCCTCGGTGTATATCACAATACCTACATTTAGAGCGTTATTAATATTCACCCTAATGAGAGACTGTAGCTCCGCCTCCTCAGTGTATATCACAGTACCTACATTTAGAGCGTTATTAATATTCACCCTAATGAGAGACTGTAGCTCCGCCTCCTCAGTGTATATCACAATACCTACATTTAGAGCGTTATTAATATTCACCCTAATGAGAGACTGTAGCTCCGCCCCCTCAGTGTATATCACAATACCTACATTTAGAGCGTTATTAATATTCACCCTAATGAGAGACTGTAGCTCCGCCTCCTCAGTGTATATCACAATACCTACATTTAGAGCGTTATTAATATTCACCCTAATGAGAGACTGTAGCTCCGCCTCCTCAGTGTATATCACAATACCTACATTTAGAGCGTTATTAATATTCACCCTAATGAGAGACTGTAGCTCCGCCTCCTCAGTGTATATCACAATACCTACATTTAGAGCGTTATTAATATTCACCCTAATGAGAGACTGTAGCTCCGCCTCCTCAGTGTATATCACAATACCTACATTTAGAGCGTTATTAATATTCACCCTAATGAGAGACTGTAGCTCCTCCTCCTCAGTGTATATCACAATACCTACATTTAGAGCGTTATTAATATTCACCCTAATGAGAGACTGTAGCTCCTCCTCCTCAGTGTATATCACAATACCTACATTTAGAGCGTTATTAATATTCACCCTATTGAGAGACTGTAGCTCCTCCTCCTCAGTGTATATCACAATACCTACATTTAGAGTGTTATTAATATTCACCCTAATGAGAGACTGTAGCTCCGCCTCCTCGGTGTATATCGCAATACCTACATTTAGAGCCTTACTATTTGTCTCCAGTTAGAAACCTGGTTGATTGGGACATTTGCGGTGTTGTAAGGTTCTCCAGACTCAGCAGTAGCTACAACGCAAGTCTGTCGGTGTTGGTGGTGTTTAGGCTGATGTACTGAAAGCTTGGTTTGATCTTTTTTCTTTGATGTTGTATTTGCTGTACACTGCCGCAGTAACCTGGGAATGAAGTGCTGCATCTTTTTGCTCGTGGATGAGACTGTACCAGTGTAGTGAGGGGCTGAGGGGATGTGCATGGTTTGATTTGTTTTTGCATGTTTCTTCAATCAGCTCCCGTATGATGAACCGCTCTCTGATATGGGGAGTATTTTAGGTGTAAACCATCCATTACTTACTACCAGTGGTTTACAGCTAGACGACAGATAGAATGATCCTGGTCAAACTGAGTGATCTGTCCTGAACCTGTTAAAGACGGAGAGGTTCTAGTTTAGTGCATGCTGTATTACAATCAGAATGTGACCCTGATTTCTTTTGTATTTTAATAGCTGAGGGCTTAGGCTGTATATTCCAACCACTGTTGATTAAATATAATAGACTGCAGTCCTCTGGGGAGAGCCTTAGCATGCTTGTTTCCATTTTATTTTAAAGGTGTGTACGGTGATGTCATGAGAGTGAAGATCCTCTTCAATAAGAAGGAGAACGCGTTGGTGCAGATGGCTGATGGAACACAGGCCCAGTTGGGTAGGGTCACCCCTTTACCTTTTGATGTAATTTCACAGCTGCAGTTTTGGCTGTGCTTATGTACATTGTTGGACAAACTACTGGAACTGGGGGCAATTCTTATTTTAAAAGGGTTCAAATTTGAGTGGTTTTTCATTCCATAATTAGATTTTAGTTTTGCACACTTAATCCTCCATTGTCACACTCGTATGTGTTAAATCAGTAATATAATTATTGTAGCACTGGAGGATTACTGTATTTTGTAGTTTTTAATTAAAAAATGAGTTTTGGTGTTTTTGCAGGCATACTACAGACCTCGGAAAAATTGCACAACCTTGAAATTTATAGACTTGTTTTCCAGTCATGGAAAGCACCCTGGGAGGGGGAAAAGAACCATGAAGCCGCAGAATGCATATTTGAGTACTTTAGTGTCTTTAGTTCAATCTTCAGCTGCTGATGCTATCCAGGTTTATGGTCTCTTCATACCTGTTAAATCAATTAAATTGATTGGCCAAGCATGTTGACACACAAGAACTTGTATACCATATAGACAAAAAACAGTAGAGCAGTGCTAGTCAACCCTGGTCCTCGAGGCCCAGAGCCTTTTTTTCTGCTTTAACACTCCTTTAACTCTGTTTTTGTTTTATTTATTAATTAATGATTTAATGATTTATCAGCTGATAAGTTGGGTCAGGTGAGTTCGGAGTGGGAAAACTCTAAAAAGTGGAGGGTAGTGGGCCTCCTGATCCAGGGTTGAGATACTGCAGTAGAGTATACAGGCTTTAGGCAAACTACAGGGACAGTAATGCTCAGTAAGCATATTTGTATATAAATATATATTTAAAAAGCATATAAATACTCAATATCTACAGTAAACAAGCTGCAAGCTGACTTTACAAGGACGGTAATATACGATAATATCTAGTATTAATGTACTTAGAGAAACAATGGTAGTTCTTATGGTAGTTATGCTATATATGGGGTTCTTGTCTTTACATTTATGTATGAATATATTCCTCTATAGTGAGTTTCAGTCCAGTTATGAGTTGTTTGTTTGTTTGTTTTTTATACACATTTTTGTATCACTTCTATACTGTAAGATCTGTTTGGGCATTGTCCCATCTCAATCTAAATGCCTTAGCTAGCTTCGTCTCCATCGTGTTTGGAGACCCAGTTATTAGTGAGTCTTCGTTTGCCTCCAGTGGTTCAGCAGTGTATTTGTACGGACACTAAATACACGGCAGCTTACACCCACAGCAAGCCTTACAAACCCTTTTACAGCCTTTTTCTGCCTTCAGGGTTTTTTTTTCTGCCCTAATAAAGAATAAATTTGTCATTTTAAGGGTGATAATATGCAGGTAATGTGTTCTTTGCAAACAAGGGTGTGAAGTTTGTCGATCTTCTGAATGTTAAGTATGTATGTAAACAGTGGTGTTAAAATCAGCAGAAGTGTCTATAAGACTTGATTCGTGCAGTACCTTTGTTGATATTGAGCAGTGGTGCCTGAACTGTGATTGTGGTAGAAATGGTAAAGGTTCTTGGTGTAGATTCTTGTGGTGACCTGTTTTCTTCCCCTTCAGCTATGAGTCACCTGAATGGGCAGAAGCTCCATGGGAAGGCTCTGCGCATCACCCTGTCCAAACACACCACGGTGCAGCTTCCCCGCGAAGGCCATGAGGACCAGGGCCTCACCAAGGATTACAGCAGCTCTCCTCTGCACCGCTTCAAAAAGCCAGGCTCCAAAAACTACTCCAACATCTTCCCTCCCTCCTCCACCCTGCACCTCTCCAACATCCCGTGAGTTGATCCGTGCTGAGTGGACTGGACTCTGATGCAGCCTTGAAGTCTTTCTGGTTTGGTACAGGTTCTTGTGAACGTTGTTACTATCTCCCTTTCTCTTTCTTCAGGCCTTCTGTTGGTGAGGACGATCTCAAAGAGCTGTTTCGGAGTTCAGGGGCGACGGTTAAGGCGTTCAAGTTTTTCCAGTAGGTTTCATTCTGGAGCCGAGCTCTTACTCGCACCGCTGGCTGTAGGTTTAATAAGCGGTTGAGCAAATTCAGTTCCAAATGTGTTCCATCAGCCGAGACGTGTTTGACCTCATTTATACCCCTTATAAACATGCGTCTCTGCTCATGGACAGCGGAGTGCATGCCTGTTTAATATGTGTCCCTGCTGACTGCTTGTGTTTGCGTGTCTTGGCTACTCGAGCAAACGGCTTGTTTAATAGAAGGTTCTTAAACCTGCTGTTGATTTACAATGTTGAGTTACACTAAACACGCAGGTCATAAAATACAATGTCCAAATGTTTGCAGACACCCTTTCTTGTAAATGCATTTAGCTATTTTAGCTGCACCCATTGCTGACACAAATGTGCAAATGCGCACAGCTCGTCCTTGTAGTCCCTGTAGCTTAATAAACACTGATCAGCTGCAGGTTTCATTACGAACAGTGTAATTAGACTGGGTTAATTGGATGAAGAGCAGCAGATGTCGAGTATAAATCACAGTATTCAGTGCAGGAAATGATCTGAATAGTAGTTTGAGAATCTGTCACTACTAATGTTTTTATTATCATTACATCTATTGTGGTGATTATTGTGTATCACGAAAAAAGTCATTATTGTGATGTAGTATTTTCACCACATCGCCCAGCCCTAATGAACGGTCATCTATAAATTAAGTGAAACGCAGAAGCAATGTCTTAACCTCCTGACACCCGGACTTTTGCTTGGTGTGCATTTTTTATTTCTCCTATTTGGGATTAGTAAAACCTAAGAAGTGTATATAAAAAAAAAAACACTAAACTTAGTCTTTGTACAGAAAGTCATTTTTTATATGAGGCCAAAGGGGCAAAGTTTGAAAAAAATGAAGTATCATGGTGCAGAGAAGCAGAAACGTAATGTCCCCATATGAGGACGCAGGGTCTCAGGAGGTTAAAGCTGTTCTTCAGTGTCTGTTAATGGATACCGCCTTAAACTAGTCTGTTGGAGTGTTGATTAACTGGGCTGGAATACAGTTTTCACATTCTCTCTATAATCTTTTTGGAGAACAATTGTGTTAATGACTTTATTTCATCCCACCAGGAAAGACCACAAGATGGCGCTCATTCAGATGGGCTCTGTAGAGGAGGCGATCGAGTCGCTGATCGAGTTCCACAACCACGACTTGGGCGAGAGCCACCATCTCCGCGTTTCCTTCTCAAAGTCCACCATCTGAGAGGCGTTGGTAGTCAGGAGCTACATGTTGTAAGAGAGGAGGGGGGGGGGGCGGGGGTAAAATGAGAGACTGTCACTTTAGACCAAACTTAAAGCCTTCCACAATTTATAACGCCGTGGATTTTCCACAAGACACACTTTATCATTCCTTTTCTTATCTCTATATTCACCAGTACGCTTGTCTATTTAAGATGCCACTTTGGAACCAATAGATCACAGAAAGCCTTGAAGACCCTGTTTTATTGGGGGGTTGGATTGGTGCTTTTCTCTGCTGGTTTTCCCTCTTGGACTCAGCATAGTCACTCTGGTGCAGACCAGGACTGCATTTCTCTCAATCTTTGTAGCTGATCTGTTATATGGGAGCCCATTTCTGACGGGTAGGGTTCAGTTTTTCAGAGCGTTATGGAAGTTTTGATTCATACTGGATATAAATCACAGATCTAGCCAGTAATCGCTTAGGTTTCTCTGCATTCCTAGGTTGATCTGATATTAAATAGGG
Organism: Salminus brasiliensis; assembly: GCF_030463535.1. NCBI lineage: Eukaryota > Metazoa > Chordata > Actinopteri > Characiformes > Bryconidae > Salminus > Salminus brasiliensis. Next base: position 1,019,487 of record NC_132888.1, read on the forward strand.
CTTAGAGGTGGAAGTGTTTGATTTGGCATTATTTTAAAATTCAGTTTGCATTTTCTAAATGTCTAAACCTGACCTTCTGCCTACCAGAAATGATCTTCCACACAGTTGATGCTCGCCGTGCTAGGGAGTATCCGTCTTTATAGGGTTTGTGGGAAATGCAGTCCTGTTTATCATCTTTTATATACTTTTCTTTTTCCACTTCTGCCTTTCACAAATGCTGTGCCTTAATTGGTGCTTGAAGTGCATCTTCTGTTTGGCCTTAACGTTGGCTCTGAAAGACGACCGGGGATGGTCTTGCTTTACATCCATGGGTTTACATGGTAAATCTTTAGAGGCCTTTTTTTTTTTTTTCTATAGGCAGGTTTGACTTTACTGCAGGTTAAATTGAGGATCAGGCCTTTTGTCTGTTTAATTCTCACCCCTACAGTTTTCTTCAGCGTTGGTCCAAATGATGATGATTAGAGAAACTATGATAGTTATGGTAGTTATACTATATACGGGGTTCTTGTCTTTACCTTTATGTATGAATATATTCCTCTATAGTGAGTTTCAGTCCAGTTATTAATTTTTTTTTTTAGATGCACATTTTTGTATCACTTCTATACTGTAAGATCTGTTTGGGCATTGTCCCATCTCAATCACTGTGCCTTAGCTAGCTTCGTCTCCATCGTGTTTGGAGACCCAGTTATTAGTGAGTCTTCGTTTGCCTCCAGTGGTTCAGCAGTGTATTTGTACGGACACTAAATACACGGCAGCTTACACCCACAGCAAGCCTTACAAACCCTTTTACAGCCTTTTTCTGCCTTCAGGGTTTTTTTTTACTGCCCTGAAAAGAGGCATACATTGGCGTTTGTTGCTCTTTATTATTATAACTCTTCACAGCCAGATCTTTCACTGTTTACTCTGTGAATTTGGACCTTTCAGACCAAGTCTTGAATTTTTTTTTTTTTTTGGGTTTGCTATTGTAGCAAATTTTCCCTCAACATGAGCCTTCCAGCACTGTCTTAACATATTAGGGGTGGGTCATGTGGCCAGAATCACATTGACCATTTTTACGAAGTGCATCTCATTATTCATTATTCAAAACAGCAGCATCTTTAAATCCCTTTCTGCCTTTAAACTTTAATGCGTTTAAGTTTAATTTCAATAAGTTGTTTCACTTTATCCAGTTAAATGTGATTAGTTATTCCCTGTAGTGGAAAATAGTGATTCAGCTTTTAAATATTGATGCTGTCACTTGTTTGAAATCACATCCAGCTACTTTTTAGGTTGTGTGAAGAATAAAATATAAAATGAGCCAATAGAAATGGATAATTCCTTATTTTTTAACATTAAGTTGATTTATGTTGGAAATGTGGTGTTCAGTTCCAGCTGTGACTGGGCTATTATCATTTTAGTGAGTCACATGGCCCACCCCTGTTTAATACCATGTCTTAAAATTCTGTTTAAAATGGCTTTAGTCACGTGAATCTTTTTGTGGTTTTTGGCACTTCCTCACACATCTAAGCTTTTGGTGGAACAAAACTTTGACTTTGTATTTCTGTAGTTCTCAAACATTCCTTTTAACACGATTAGAAATTTGGGTTTAAAATTTAGAACGGTTTAAAAGCTTAGACTCTAGTCCCTCTGAGGTTATAGTAGAGTCCTGAAGCTTGTTAATGGAGACCGAACCAAGCATAGTCTTAAAGAGTAGATGGTAGGTGCGCCCCTTGGTGGCTTTTTTGTTTGGTTTTTTTAAACCTCTTATTTCTGTTTGGCCTGTATATAATTATGGGGGCTTTTTTTGGGGGGACTGTCCCCTTTTCCCTCGCTCTAAATGATAAGTGCACATCAGTACCTGTTTTCCACACATCTGTATGTATATTTTGATAAAGGCAACAGCATAAACTCGGCTCATTGTAGAGCGTTATGTTTTTTTACACAGAATATTAAAGATATTCCAACACGCGGTGTCTGTATGTGTAAATGCCCCTCTACCATTTAAACCCGCCATTCCTTTGATGTCGCTTCGTTCTTTTCTTGCCTTCAATAAATCTTTCGTTGTTTTCTCACTTTCATCTCGTCTTTGGTTTCTCTCATTTTTCCTCCAGTAACTCCTCCTTCTCTTTCCACAGCTTTTTACTCACCGTTCATTACCTGACCTTTTTCCCCTAATCTCAGGGTTTTCCAAGAGTGGCCAGTGAGTGTGAAGGTCTAGTGTCTCATAAGTTTAATGACCCTTTGCTTACACTAGGGGGCGCACTTTACACTCATATAAAACCTCATCCCCAGCTTTAATGAGAGCCCCAGACAAACTGCCGTTAATAAGACGTTGCTGCAGATGTTTACCCCAGTGAGTTTAGGAGTAGTATGGGAGTTCAGAGCTTATTAGCGGTGTCTTTACGAGGTATTGCATCACTGCTCAAATGACAGTTTGTTAATTACGCTGTTCGGCTGTAAATATCAACAGTCACATGAAAATAATTGTGTTCAATTAATCTACATCACTTTGATTAATCATGTGTGAGATGCTAAAAAAGGCCCTTTATTTGTAGAAGACTATAAAGAGGCCTGGATTCCTTAAAGGAACCGGTGCCATTCAAAAGCCTTGTATCTCCTTGCGCGTTAACGTTGGAGGTTAATGTGGGGCTTAAACATCATCGGTTCTGTTCAGATCAATCCAAGTTTAGCTGCAAGCTGGTTTCAGATGGTCTGTGATGGTCAGTGTGGTAGAAAAACTGCTCATGCAGGAGAATGTCCCCTATGCTGGTTCGCACATATGGTCAGGCTGGGTATGTTGGTTGACCCATGTGGTGGTCAGGCTGGTCAAGCTTGGTCTAACTGGTATTCCAGCTTGGTCAGGCTGCTCATGCTTGTAAACCATCTAACATCTCTTATGCCAGGCAAGAGCTAAGCTGGGCAAGCCGCTTTAAAACAGCCTGTTTTTTTTTATTTGTAGTTGTGATGTCACAAAAACTCAACTTTCTCACATACCTGCCTTTGTTGCCAATTCATCCCTTTGCAATAAGCCCCGCCCTTTCAGAGAATTGTAAGTACTGTTTCAATTCAGGGCAGCCAATCAATACAGCACTCATTTGAATATATTAGTCTTAAAGGAGGGTTTCAGACTTATTCAGAGTGGAGATTGGTGGGTTTTAAAACCTCATATCATTAAATTGGTGGAGGGATACATGCTGCAGGGTGTAGTGCAGCTACAGAAAGTAGTCCCTAAAGAGAACTGCATTAGTTCAGATTCTCTATTCACTATTTTACCTTCATCATCATCATCATCATCATCATCATTCCATATAAAACTCAGAAGACTCGTGCAGCTGCACTGGTGGGTGTGGATAGGAGATAAATTATGGGCTGTATCTGTGTTGTCATGGCGACCGACGCCTCCTTCCATTCACCTCCACTGTAAAGAAGTCAGTGTCTAAATTGAATGTATTTGAAGGTAATTGAATAATTTAGCATCACCAAAGTGAACAGATTAGCATTAGTTTAGAGTAAATTAAGTAATTAATAAGCATTAAGTGAATATATTAGCATATATTACTACAGCGAATGAAGCGAGTAATAAAGTAAAGGATGCAAGCATGTGTAAATTAGCATTTAAGTAAAGTACAGTTAATAAGTTTACATTAATTAAGTGAATAACTGTTATTGATTAACAAGGTGTTAACAAGCCTAACTCCACTATTTCTTAGCACTGTTAGCCTAGCATCTCAACTTGTCTGATCGATTCCATCAGTGCTCAGTAATCGATCACTCTGATCTGATTATTCACAAAACTTCTCCTTTAAGGTGCCCTACATCAATTAGGACCTTATAAATAAACACAACTGTCCCTTTAAATAGCAAAGTCGAGAGCTGATTGGTCCGACTGCGTGCTCAAGCCCCGCCCCCTGGAGCAGGGTGGGCGTGTTCGCAGCGCTCCGGCAGTGCTGGGCATGGGGCTGCAGGCGTGAGGAGTCACAGGCTGAAACTCCAGGCAGGCGTGCGGGAGGACGGTGAGGGGACCTGCGGGGGCCGGTTCTGGCGTGGAGGGGTTCTGGGCGCTTGTTTGGGGATTACAGACCTCCGAGTCGGTGGATGCGGTGCAAGAAGAGCAGGGGTAGAAGTTGGCATTGCTTGGGATGGGATCAAGACAGTGGGGTTATGGATGCGTTTGAGGACATAGGTGGTTTCTAAGAGTAGGGTAAAGATCCGTTCCTCCACCTTGAGCAACATCGAGGCTGCCCAGGAGGTTCCAGAAGCGGGAGAGCGCCCTACACCAGCCAGCAAGCCAGTCCGATGGAGGGACCGGTGCCGGTGCTGGTGCTGACGGTCGTGTGGTGGGTCTCCGTGTGGGCGGACGACAGGATGGTTTCTGATAGACATTCGGTTTACTGGAACAGCTCCAACTCCAGGTAGGGCTGATGTGGTTTAAAAGAGTCCGCTTTGACTCGAAATCGAATTAGAATGAACTGGATTTAAGTTTGTTTGCATGTGAAATTGGAACTCTCCGTTCCACCTTAAATGGTGCAGCAGTTGCATTCGGGCGCCTGAGGCAAATGTATTATTTACTGTTTTAAAAATCAAGCAAAAGTAACTTAAACCTTTTAAAAACATCCAAAATCACCATATACACCATGTTTCTAACTACACATGCCATATTATAATTAAATAATATTAATATACAGTATTTTGAGGAGTCCTATGTTATAACCTACCTTTTTGTATGTATCTACGAAAATTGCGTTTTAGTTAAAATATCGTATGATAACGTAAACACACACACACACACACACACACATTAAGCAGGCTGAAAACGAGGCCACCACAAGGGGGCGCTAATAGGGAACACCCTACTCTCGAGCTCTTCCTCGATGGCCGCTTTATTAGAAATGCCCTGCTCTCGAGCTCTTCCTCGATGGCCGCTTTATTAGAAACGCCCTGCTCTCGAGCTCTTCCTCGATGGCCGCTTTAGTAGAAACGCCCTGCTCTCGAGCTCTTCCTCGATGGCCGCTTTAGTAGAAACGCCCTGCTCTCGAGCTCTTCCTCGATGGCCGCTTTATTAGAAACGCCCTGCTCTCGAGCTCTTCCTCGATGGCCGCTTTATTAGAAACGCCCTGCTCTCGAGCTCTTCCTCGATGGCCGCTTTATTAGAAACGCCCTGCTCTCGAGCTCTTCCTCGATGGCCGCTTTATTAGAAACGCCCTGCTCTCGAGCTCTTCCTCGATGGCCGCTTTATTAGAAACGCCCTGCTCTCGAGCTCTTCCTCGATGGCCGCTTTAGTAGAAACGCCCTGCTCTCGAGCTCTTCCTCGCTGGCCGCTTTATTAGAAACACCCTACTCTCGAGCTCTTCCTCGCTGGCCGCTTTATTAGAAACGCCCCGCTCTCGAGCTCTTCCTCGATGGCCGCTTTAGTAGAAACGCCCTGCTCTCGAGCTCTTCCTCGATGGCCGCTTTAGTAGAAACGCCCTCCTCTCGAGCTCTTCCTCGATGGCCGCTTTAGTAGAAACGCCCTGCTCTCGAGCTCTTCCTCGATGGCCGCTTTAGTAGAAACGCCCTGCTCTCGAGCTCTTCCTCGATGGCCGCTTTAGTAGAAACGCCCTCCTCTCGAGCTCTTCCTCGATGGCCGCTTTAGTAGAAACGCCCTGCTCTCGAGCTCTTCCTCGATGGCCGCTTTAGTAGAAACCCACATTTCTGGGAATCTTGAGGGGAAGGAAAGCTGCAGTGTGGAGCTACAGGGTAATACAATTGTCCCTAATAAAATAAAAAATAAATAAATTGATGGATGCATTAAATACATGTTGTGAAAGATCTGTGTTTTAATATTAATTTGAATGCATTTGAATCTATTAATACATTTTAAATGATTTTATTAAAAATTGATTAAAGGCTTTTCTCTGTAATGCTGATGTAGGTGGGTTTAATCCCATTTGTGTGCTAAATATGTAAATAAAAACAGTTTACATAATTCGTTATTTTCATTATTATGAAATTAATCATTGCATTCATATCAAAAGTTTGTTCCGATGTAAAACTCACTTCTTGACCTGTTATTGGACACTGTTCGGTCCTCCTGGAGTGTCTAGGAGAATTAAGAAATCCTGAGCATTTTACACAGTTTAGAAATTCGTACCGGAAGCAGTGCTCTGTCCCCAAAAAGAGGACATGTCCGAGACAAAGAGGGTGTAAAACTGTATTCCAGCCAATCAGCAGCAGGGGGCGTCTGTCCTCATGCACATAATGGGGGAGGGGGAGGGGCGAGGGTGATGTATAAACATGGGAGAGACCCCTGAATGTTGAAAGGCATGAAAAGGGAGGAGGGTTCTGCTGTTTTCCTGCTGGATGGGTGCAGGTCCTGCATAGCGCCCCCTTTTTGTTCGGTACATGGAGGAGCTGAGCTGTAGAGGAACGTCCATCAGCTGCACCTTAGAGTTGGAGCGTCCACTTACCGGTCAGACTGGGAGTTCAGGGGTAAGGAGCAGTGAGTGCAGGTTGTAAGCGTACGTGGTGAAGTACGGCAGGCTGTGGGTGTGGTTTGTCGTTGTTGTGCTTTCTGTGGGCTGCAGCTCCTCTGACGGCGTCCCGTTATTTATGGCTTACAGTCAGAGCAGTCAAATCTTTATTAATAATGGATTCAGCCCCTCTGTTACACAAACAGTGGCCTACATCTGAATCTCTGACCACTTCCCGCACTGTACCGCAGAGAAGCTTTGAAATGCATGCATATATATATTAGAATCTGTGTGTGTGTGTGTTTTTTATATATATATATATATATATATATATATATATATATATATATATATATATATATATATATATATATATAAATAAAAGTATTGGGACACCTGCTCATTCACTGCTTCTTCTAAAATCAAGGGTATTAAAGAGCTGATCCTGCTTTTGTTGGAGTAACTGTCTCTACTGTTCAGAGAAGAAGACTTTCTACTAGATTCTGGAGGAGGAGCATTGCTGTGAGGATTTGATTGATTGCATTTAGCAACAAGAGCGTTACTGAGGTCAGGATGTTGGATCACCACCCCACCTCATCATCCCCAACTCATGCTAAAAGTACTGGATGGAGCTCCTCCACCATCACTCCAGAGAACACAGTTCCTCCACTGCTCCACAGCTCCTCAATGCTGGGGGGCTTTATTCCCCCCTAACTTCTTTACACAAAACATTATGACCACCTGCTTAATTTGCTGCTTTGTACCACCAAATCAGCTCCCTTTACAGACCTCTGAAGGAGTCCTGCTGTCTATCTGGAACACCATTAGATGTCAGCCACAGATCCTTTAAGTCCTGTAAGTTGTGAGGTGGGCGGGGCCTCCATGAGCATCAGTGAGCCTGAGTGGGAGGTCTACCACTTCTGGTAGGTACTGACCACTGCATACCGGGAACACCCCACAAGACCTGCCTGATGATGTTCTGGAGATGTTCTGACCCAGTCATTATCTAGAACATCACAGTCTGGTTCTTGTCAAAGTGTCTCAGTTTCTTACGCTTGTCCATTTGTCCTGGTTCATCACCTTCAAGAACTGACCGTTCACTCACGTACTGATATGTAGATCCAGCCTCGACAGACAGGAGCCACTGGACCCAGATCCTCAGTGTTCTTCACTTCAGCTGGTTTTAATGTTATGGCTGATTGGTGTATATGTACTTACTTGTGTGCGTACACACACACACACACACACACACACACACACACACACACACACACACAAATAAATAACTAAGGTCAGTGGTGGGCTGGTCTCAGGCCTTTGGAGGGTCGCTGGAGTTCGCGCGTCACCTCTGCACTTCAAGGGTACCCGTGTCGGGCGTTCTCTCATTGACATGGACAGTCCGCTGGGGGGACGTCAGCCTAACGTCTTCTGACAGGCGGTTCTCAGGTGTAGGCCCCGGCCGGCTGAATAAACACTCCGCGGGCGCTCTCACGGCTGAATTAGCAGAGTTGGGAGCGTCTGCGCTGCGGCGGCGCTCTGCCGGGGTTTAAAATATTAAAGAGGCTCAGAGGAAGATTTCTTTTCTAGCGCTTGGCAATTACAGCCAGCTCAATACCACATCAGGCCTGCCTCGCCTCGCCTCCCTGCCTCCAATAAACACGGCAGAAATATCCCGTCAGCCGCAGATCCTCCGCCACAGCTGGATAAGTGAATTCTCCGCCCGCGTCAGCTTCAATTTGCGGGGTTAGCGGAGCTCAGGTGAGTGAGATGAGGGGGTTAAGGGACCTGTTTGTCGTAAACAGCTGAGTATTACTGATTCATCTGTTACTGTGCTGTCTTACAAGCTGCTACACTACATGGACAAATGTTTGTGGACACTCCTTCTAATGAATGCATTCAGCTACTTTAAGCTGCACCATTGCTGACACAGATGTGCAAATGCACACACAGCTTGTCTAGTCCCTGTAGAGAAGAAGTACTGCCAATAGAATAGGACTCTCTGGAGCAGATCAACATCATGACCCTATTGGCTCCATGCTGTCTAATAATGCCAGGCGTGGACTAGAGGGGTATAAAGCCCCCCAGCATTGAGGATCTGTGGAGCAGTGGAGGAACTGTGTTCTCTGGAATGATGGTGGAGGAGCTCCATCCAGTACTTCTGGTTGGGATAAATTTTGGAGTTGGGGTGAGATGGGGTGGTGGTCATCACTGAATGCAATCAAATCCTCACAGCAATGTTCCTCCTCCAGAATCTAGTAGAGACAGTTACTCCAACAAAGCAGGAGAAACCCTTTAATACTCTTGATTTCAGACGAAGCAGTGCATGAGCAGGTGTCCCAATACTTTTGTCCATTTTGTCTAGTACACAGGCAAATAAGCTCATAGCCCCATGTGCATTTAAGAGAGCCGCAGGGTGGGGGCGCTGTGGGAGCTCACTGACTGGTGATGTTGCAGTTTAGGGACGCGGAGTTTGACTGAAACCCAGAGCAGGGAGGATCCAGTCTACTGACTGAGCCCGAAACCCTCCTCGGACCCCTCCCTCGACTCTGCGCTCTCAGACATGAGGCTTTATCCTCTAAACAGGTGGTGTGAGCCTCCGTTAGCTAGAACACGGCCTGTGCTGTGGTGATTAGCCTGCTAGCTAACTTATGTAAGCCTAGATATCTGGCTACGGGTCCAAACCCAGCAGAACCAGCCTCTCAACTCGAGTGTTTATGGTCAGCACTTGTGTCGGTGCTCAGCAGCTGGCTTGGGCTGTCTGAGACTAGCTGAACTAGCTTAGCATAGGTTAGCTTAGCGAGTGGCTACATATCCAAAACAAGAGAGCGTGAGGGCGAGAGAGAGAGTAAGAGAGAGAGTCTGCTCACTCATTGGAGCAGTGTGACGGTTCTGTTTCCTCTGGATCTTTCCTGGGAGGGGTTCTGTGGTCCTGTGCTGGGGAGGTTAGGCTGAAGGGGGGGATCAGTGTGACCGGGCCTGCTCGGACCTCGCTCTTCATCTCCTGCAGCCCTCCAGCCCTCCAGATCTCCAGATCTCCAGTCTGAGCTCCTGAGAGGGGCGCTCCTCTCAGTGCCACCCAGCCGGCCTCTCGGGGCTCCGCTCCACTACAAGGAGAAGCCCAGCTTTAGAACCCTGGAGGGCCAGTCTAATCCCCCTTATACTTCAAAAGACCCCCCCTCTCTCTTGTGCTCCCTCTCTCGCTCGTTCTTTCTCACTTGCTCTTTTGCTCGCTTGCTCTTTTCTCCCTGCCTTTTGAGCTTCTTAACACATATCCCCATTCAAAGCCTACCTCTCTCTCTCTCTCTCTCTCTCTCTCTCCATCTCTCTCACTCTTATTTTTCCCTTCTCTCTCTCCATTTATCTTTTATCTCATGTCTTTCTCCTCATCTTTCTTCTCTCTCGCCCGTCTCTCTGTCTCCATGTTTTTATCTCTCTCACTCACTAATTCTCTTCTCTCTCTCTCTCTCTCTCTCTCTCTCTCTCTCTCACTCACTAATTCTCTTCTCTCTCTCTCTCTCTCTCTCTCTCTCTCTCTCTCTCTCTCTCTGTGTGTCTCTGGAGACTCCCCCTCCCCTCCTGTTTGTTTGTTTGTGTTTGTTTGTTTGTTGACCTGCTCTGTGAGGTGGTTGCCGTGGCTGCGATGTTTCAGGTGTTGGTTGTGGATCTGCAGTTTCTGTGGTTCTGTAGGAGTGGGCGGGGTTACTGTTATTCCCACTCGGAATAATGAAGCGTAATCTGTCATCAGAGTCCTGCGTCCAGACCGAGCCGCCGGGCCTTCATCTGTAATGACTGTAATGATGCACAGCTGGGTCTGATGTAAGACTCTGAAACACCCGAACGCCTTAAACCCGCTCATACAGAAGAACCAGAACACTGACTGGATCTGAAGGGGAGCTCCACCAGTATTTCAGAATTCTCTGTGTAACGGTGTATCTGAGCTCAGTCAGAGTCGGGGGTCCGGTAAGAAACTGACCCACTCTGATCTCTCTACTGTGGAGGTGAATGGAAGCAGGCGTCGGTCGCCATGACTACAACACAGATACAGCCCATAATTTACCTTCTATCCAAACCCACCAGTGCAGCTACACGAGTCTTCTGAGTTTTATATGGAATGATGATGATGATGATGATGATGATGATGATGAAGATGGGGGATAAAGAGAATCTCAACTAATGCAGTTTTCTTTAGGGACTACTTTCTGTAGCCGCACTACACCCTGCAGCATGTATCCCTCCACCATTTTAATGATATGCAAAACTCTTCTGTTCTGCCTGGGTGAGGCTCTGCCTGGGTGAGGTTGTCTGTTTTTAAGTTGGGTGGAGTTCCCCTTTAAGGCGCTGGTGTCTCTGGTGAGTGTGTGAGGGTGGGGTGTTATATGGTGAGCTTCCAGAATCAAACACATTTATCTCCTGTTGCTCGTTTGTGCTGCACCACAGGCTGAAATAGAAGGTATTCCTTTGCTGTGTGTGTGTGTGTGTGTGTGTGTGTGTGTGTGTGTGTGTGTGTGTGTGTGTGTGTGTGTGAGATATCAAATTTCCTTGTGTGAGATGAAATGGGTAGAGGATTTTCCAGCTGTTTGCCCAGCGAGAGGCTCTCTGTCCTTCTGATTGGGTGTTTCTGTGTTTTTCACACGAGTGAATAAAAGTTCCACAACTTTTCTGTAAACTTCTGGATGAAATTAAAGCTTTAAATATTTATGCAAACACTGCAGAGTAAAACACCCCTTTACATCGGCTTCAATCTGAACTGCAAACGGACGTTTACAGACGTTTACAGATGTTTACATCGGCTTCAATCTGAACTCCAAGCGGACGTTTACAGACGTTTACATCGGCTTTAATCTGGACTGCAAACGGACGTTTACAGATGTTTACTTCAGCTTTAATCTGAACTGCAAACGGACGTTTACAGACGTTTACATCGGCTTTAATCTGGACTGCAAACGGACGTTTACAGATGTTTACTTCGGCTTTAATCTGAACTGCAAACGGACGTTTACAGACGTTTACATCGGCTTTAATCTGAACTCCAAACGGACGTTTACAGACGTTTACATCGGCTTTAATCTGAACTGCAAACGGACGTTTACAGACGTTTACATCGGCTTTAATCTGAACTGCAAACGGACGTTTACAGACGTTTACATCGGCTTTAATCTGGACTGCAAGCGGACGTTTACAGACGTTTACATCGGCTTTAATCTGGACTGCAAGCGGACGTTTACAGACGTTTACATCGGCTTTAATCTGGACTGCAAACGGACGTTTACAGACGTTTACATCGGCTTTAATCTGAACTGCAAACGGACGTTTACAGACGTTTACATCGGCTTTAATCTGAACTGCAAACGGACGTTTGCAGACGTTTACAGATGTTTACATCGGCTTCAATCTGAACTGCAAACGAACGTTTACAGACGTTTACATCTGCTTTAATCTGAACTGCAAACGGACGTTTACAGACGTTTACATCGGCTTCAATCTGAACTCCAAACGGACGTTTACAGACGTTTACTTCGGCTTTAACCTGGACTGCAAACGGACGTTTACAGACGTTTACATCGGCTTTAACCTGGACTGCAAACGGACGTTTACAGACGTTTACTTCGGCTTTAATCTGGACTGCAAACGGACGTTTACAGACGTTTACATCGGCTTTAATCTGAACTCCAAGCGGACGTTTACAGACGTTTACATCGGCTTTAATCATTAAACGTTTACTCGGGTCAAATCCAGGTGGAAAACATAATTGTACGTTTCTTTAAGCCACAAACGGACCAGAAGAACCCGTTTGGAATTGGGCTTCCGGGATGGGGGCATTATATCCGCCGTGTCCATTTTTAAAGGACTACATATGAAGTGTGGGCCTCTGTCTGCCGGCTTCAGTGCTGGATGTTCTCGGTGTTTCTCAGCTGTAGATGTTCCCCAGGCGGCGCCAGCGGCCGAGATCTTCTGACATGACTGGAATAAAGCATGTGCTGGAAGACAGACGCCTGTATCCGAGGTATCCAAGGACATGAAAGTGCAGCGCAGTGTGTAAAAATAGCTGGCGCTTTAGCTTAGCTTTTAGCCAGAGGGACACACTCCTGTATAAGTGTGTGTTTTCCAGGCTGAGCGGAGAGCGAGGAGAGCGAGGAGAGCGAGGAGCGTGGGCGTCTCTTACACTTTCTGTTTGGTAGAACTTCATCAGTTCGGAGGAGATGAGGCAACTCTACTGAGAGTTAATGCAGCTGATTGAAGTGGGTTCCTCCTTGATTGCCTGTAGTGTGCGCTGGGTTCCTCCCCGGAGAACGCTGCTTTCATGTCTTTAAGCAGTTTGAACGTTTCTGGGCTGTGAAGCGCTGCTGTGGTGTTGTCTTAATGCAGTGGAGTGAGCGATGAAGGCCGGTTGGTGGTACAGCCTGTGCTGAGGGTCAGAGAAACTGGTGACCTATGAAATATTAAAGCAGAGCTGCAGCTTTTTAAACCAGCGTACGTTCAAGATGGAGAAAACTGAGCCCGCCACTTCCCTACGACTAACAATGGGAGACGAAAGTTTGTGGACACCCCTTCTAATGAATGCATTCAGCTGATTTAAGCTGCACCCATTGCTGACACAGATGTGCAAATGCACACACCCAGCTTGTCTAGTCCCTGTAGAGAAGAAGTACTGCCAATAGAATAGGACTCTCTGGAGCAGATCAACATCATGACCCTATTGGCTCCATGCTGCCTAATAATGCCAGGCGTGAGCTAGAGGGGGATAAAGCCCCCCAGCATTGAGGAGCTGTGGAGCAGTGGAAGAGCTGTGGATGAGCTCCATCCAGTACTTTTGGGATGAGTTGGGGATGATGAGGTGGGGTAGTGATCATCATCTAACATCCTGACCTTGCTAATGCCTTTTATTGCGGAATGCAATCAAATTCTCACCGCAATGCTGCTCCAAAATCTAGTAGAAAGTCTTCTTCTCTGGACAGTAAAATACAGCCTCAGTGTGGGTGTAGAATCCATCAGCAGAGCTTTCTGTGAGCTACCATGTTTTTACTGCTGTGTGAAAGATGGAGGGTTGGGGGCTGCGAGTGGTCCAGTGGACCAAGCCACTGCCACTGTGACCTGAGGATCTCTGGTCTGTGCCATGCTGCTCACCACCCGCAGCCGGATACACACACACACACACACACACACACACACACACACACACACACACACACACACACACACAGCACTCCTAGTGTGTTGTTGGTCAGCACAGGCGTCTGTTAGCTGTGGTATTGGATGATGTTGCTACCTGGTGATTCTGCATCAGCGACAGCTGGAAAAGAGGCGGTGTCTGGCTTCACCTGTGACGGAGGAGATCTGCTAGTCTTCACTCTCTTAGTGTTGGGGGCATCACTAGTAATGGGAGGGAGCGGGGGGGGGGGTTGCGCGTGTGCGTGTGTGTGTGTGTGTGTGTGTGTGTGTGTGTGTGTGTGTGCGCGCGCAGTGCTGCTCTGTGTGAAGGGTTTTCTCAGACTTAATTTGTAATTCTGTCGGTTTGTGTCAGCATCACTTATACAAGAGGTGTGTGTGTGTGTGTGTGTGTGTGTGTGTGTGTGTGTGTGTGTGTGTGTGTGTGGGTCAGATTCCCACCTGAACCACTGAACTCGTTACACTGAGATGATGCTGAGAGTGTTGTTTTGGCCTGAGAGAGAGAGAGAGAGAGAGAGAGAGAGAGAGAGAGAGAGAGAGAGAGAGAGAGAGAGAGAGAGAGAGAGAGAGAGAGAGAGAGAGAGAGAGAGAGAGAGAGAGAGAGAGAGAGAGAGAGAGAGGAGCTGGTCTGATGCAGCAGATCTACATGAACTGATTTACATTTTTCCATTACTATAAATACTGTTATACTCTCTGTCTGTCTGTCTGTCTGTCTGTCTCTCTAGTCTGCTCACCTATCTTTCTGTCTCTGTATCGGTCTATCTGTGTATCTACCTATTTATCTATCAGCCGGTCTATCTATGTGCCTGTCAGTCTATGTAGTCTGCCCGTCTGTCTGCCCGTCTGTCTGCCCGTCTACCTTTCTATCTGTCTACGTGTCTGTCATTTGGCAAGGGGTGCACAAACTTTTGCACACAGCTGTATGTATATGCTTGAATTGCAGTATGTAGGGTGTTGTTTTGTGACTCAGACTCATTGTCTATCCACCACACACACACAGACACACACACACACGCACACAGAGCCGTGCGTATTGATTATTTAAATGATTGATCGGAGGGGCGGCGGGAACTCGCTCACGCAGGTGGAACTCTTTTCGCGTTCCAGACGCCTCCAGACGAGGCCATTGATCCTGCAGAACTCAGGCATGCGTGAACGTCTCATTTCTCAGCCTCGGGTTCTCTCGAGTTCCCCGCAGAGTTCCTCTCAGACACACACATGCCCACACACTCTCGCCCGGGCCCACCGCGCCTCTTAATTAAGAGTGTTGTCACAGAATAAAACCTGAACAGATTGGTTATTGATTCCGCCTCCTTTCCCCAGCTGTACGTTCTAGCTAGAGGCAGCTGTTACACACCAGTAGCACCAGTAGTTACGGCGTGAGGAACACCTCCATTACCCCCCGGATCCAGTTCACACAGCGGGGTCTAGTCCCTTATTTACAGACGCGCTGCTCTGGCTGGTTGTGCGGGTGTATCTGCTGTGTCTGCTGTCTGAGAGCTGACGGAGGGGATGCTGAATACTGTCTTTCCCTGATGATCCAGATGTTTACTGCTATTAAATATGCAAGAAATGATAAACATATTAAACAGCTCATCATTTTTTAAATAAAAAGAAGCTTCATGTTTAATGTTTAGGTTATTAAATATGTTCATTATAAATCACTGTACTCAGTCTGAGAGCGTATCTGAACAGTAGTGATGAATATCATGTATCCTGAAAATGTCTTAAACATCTGTCTGTCTGTCTGTCTGTCTCTGTCTGTCTGTCTGTGTCTGTCTATCTTTGTCGGTCTATATTTATATCTGTCTATATTTGTGTCTGTGTGTGTGTGTGTGTGTGTCTGTCTTTTTGTCTGTGTGTGTGTGTGTGTCTGTCTTTCTGTCTGTCTCTGTGTGTGTCTGTCTGTCTGTCTCTGTGTTTGTCTGTCTAGATTTGCCTGTCTTTCTGTCTATATTTATATCGGTCTATATTTGTGTCTCTGTGTGTGTGTGTCTGTCTATCTTTGTTGGTCTATATTTGTGTTTGTCTGTCTGTCTGTCTGTCTGTCTGTCTGTCTACCTGTCATTTGATGAGGGGTGCACACTCAGCTGTATGTATATAGTCATATTGCAGTAGGTGCGCTGTGGGACTGACCCTCTTGCACCTCATTCGACAAGCAGTCCAAGCTGAAACACTCCTTATAACTTCAGCCTGAGTGGGCGGGGCTAAACGGCTGTAGCCGGAGTAGGCTGATGTACCTATAGATCATGTAATAAGTTTTTATGACATCACAAAAATGATGAGTTCAGAACAGATGTTTTTAACCGCTTAGTTTCCAGATATGTGTGTTGAAGTAGAAACAGTGTGACGGGGTCCTTTAAGGAGTCAAGTCAGCAATACAGGACAGGACAGACTGCAGAAAATGTGACGTGCAGGACAATACGATAAATATAATAAATATGATAAATACGTTAAATATATTAAATATAATACATTAAAAACGTTGAATATGATAAATGTGATAAATACGTTAAATATGTTAAATACATTAAACATAAATATAAATATGATACTAAAGTATACTAAAGTGTGTGTGTGTGTGTGTGTGTGTGTGTGTGTGTGTTTTATTTATATATATATATATATACCTTACCGTTGACTCTCCGGCCCGTATGGTCGTGTGGATTGTATTTGTATAAGAACACACATCTGGATATCAGAATCTGTGTATTATTAGACTTGCCGTGAGGATGCTGGTGTGAATACGCCAGCGGGTGTTCTGGGGGTGAGCTAGATACTTGCTAACTTTACAGAGCAGCTCCTTTCTTCTCTCATTTTCCTTTGTCAGTGCCGTTCTCCCTTGAGCGAGGAGAAAACTAGTGTTCTCTTTGTAGTGAATATGACCCTGCCCTCCAGCAGCTGTGTGTACTTGGCTGTTGGGTGTTTAAGAAGTGTGGACATGTGGCGAGCATGGAGGTTTTCAGACCAGAGCCGAGCCGGCTGAGGAGAACATCGGCGGGTTTGATATGAGAGAGCAGGGTCACGGCATGTTGTGGAGCCCAGAGGAGGATTGTATTATTTAATGTCTCACTAGGAGAAGAGCCAACTGGACTAGGACTGAAAAGAGTTTGTTTTTGTTTGTTTGTTTTTCAACCAAAACAGTTTTGTATCTGTTTACTACAGCAAACAGTTTGGAGGCTATGAATATGTTTTCTAGCATTATAGAGCATTATAGAGCGCCCCCTACGCTTCCTGTAGTGTAATACAGTCTGTCAGAATGAGCGTGTGGATCATATGATCATTATAGAGCATTATAGAGCGCCCCCTACGCTTCCTGTAGTGTATTACAGTCTGTCAGAATGAGCGTGTGGATCATATGAACATTATAGAGCATTATAGAGCGCCTCCTACGCTTCCTGTAGTGTAATACAGTCTGTCAGAATGAGCGTGTGGATCATATGAACATTATAGAGCATTATAGAGCGCCCCCTACGCTTCCTGTAGTGTAATACAGTCTGTCAGAATGAGCGTGTGGATCATATGAACATTATAGAGCATTATAGAGCGCCCCCTACGCTTCCTGTAGTGTAATACAGTCTGTCAGAATGAGCGTGTGGATCATATGATCATTATAGAGCATTATAGAGCGCCCCCTACGCTTCCTGTAGTGTAATACAGTCTGTCAGAATGAGCGTGTGGATCATATGAACATTATAGAGCATTATAGAGCGCCCCCTACGCTTCCTGTAGTGTAATACAGTCTGTCAGAATGAGCGTGTGGATCATATGATCATTATAGAGCATTATAGAGCGCCCCCTACGCTTCCTGTAGTGTATTACAGTCTGTCAGAATGAGCGTGTGGATCATATGATCATTATAGAGCATTATAGAGCGCCCCCTACGCTTCCTGTAGTGTAATACAGTCTGTCAGAATGAGCGTGTGGATCATATGAACATTATAGAGCATTATAGAGCGCCCCCTACGCTTCCTGTAGTGTAATACAGTCTGTCAGAATGAGCGTGTGGATCATATGAGCATTATAAAGCGCCCCCTACGCTTCCTGTAGTGTAATACAGTCTGTCAGAATGAGCGTGTGGATTATATGAGCATTATAGAGCGCCCCCTACGCTTCCTGTAGTGTATTACAGTCTGTCAGAATGAGCGTGTGGATCATATGAACATTATAGAGCATTATAGAGCGCCCCCTACGCTTCCTGTAGTGTATTACAGTCTGTCATAATGAGCGTGTGGATCATATGATCATTATAGAGCATTATAGAGCGCCCCCTACGCTTCCTGTAGTGTATTACAGTCTGTCATAATGAGCGTGTGGATCATATGATCATTATAGAGCATTATAGAGCGCCCCCTACGCTTCCTGTAGTGTATTACAGTCTGTCATAATGAGCGTGTGGATCATATGATCATTATAGAGCATTATAGAGCGCCCCCTACGCTTCCTGTAGTGTATTACAGTCTGTCATAATGAGCGTGTGGATCATATGAACATTATAGAGCGTTATAGAGCGCCCCCTACGCTTCCTGTAGTGTATTACAGTCTGTCAGAATGAGCGTGTGGATCATATGATCATTATAGAGTGCAGACAGACAGACTGTAATACACTACAGGAAGTGACTGTAACATTCATATAGTCAGAGTTACTGTGTGAGTAATAAGAACATTACAAAGTATTATAGAGCGCCAC